>NC_092228.1:47112563-47120063 GCF_036320965.1 Panulirus ornatus
GAAACATACACGGACAAGTGAGGACTGGAAACCTCACTATACAGCTGGAAAATGGTAAGGTACTGATACAGCTGGAAAATGGTACTGATACAGCTGGAAAATGGCCACAGGGAACAGCTGTTTCCCGCGTGTATGAGCGCTACTGATAATGGCCCAAATTGGCAAGATAACAACATTCTCAGATGATAATAAGTTGGGAGACAGATCTACAGTTGAACCTGAGTGTGTGTGTATACCGTCAAAATGACGTAAACAAACTGATATACAGGACTCATAAGGTGGCCAATGAAACATGACAACGATACATGCAGAAGTTTCCACAGTGTTGGTGACAACCATTATGTGAGCTGCTGTAGGAATTCTATTAACCTGCAAAAGATATATGAGAAGGAAGAAAGAATTGCGCGTAATAATCTCATTAAGCTGCGCGCACAAGCGATGAAAAGAACGAACGAAATTCTTGGATTCCTGGGTAAGGTCTTCTAAGCTAAGATCAGAGAAAATCGTACATTATCCCGACAGTTCATTGGTTCGTCCCTATCTTGAATCACTTCAGTTCTGGTCATCCTAACTGGAAAAAATAACTGAATGGAGAGAAAGCAGTGTCGACCTCTCAAGATGAGTGCTGAATTGAGGAACAAATCCTGTGAGATCAGACTAAGATACTTAACATTACTGTAACAAGAAGGTTAAGAGATGATCAAACACAGGTATGAAGGATTATCAGAAACTTTGATGGTGTCAACTAAGCACTTATTTGCAGCTGGATTTGTCTGGGTTCTCAGTCAGTAATGTATACAATCTAGTGGACAACAGTCTTACTTGGGATGAGGTCAAGTAACATTTTATGTTTTTCCAAACCGGATTGTTAAGATAGAGAATGTATTACCAGTTGCAGTAGTGGAGATCAGCATCGTTGAAGAATGTATAGTTCCCATCATGTCCACGACTGATCTTATTTGCTCCTTAGTGACATGCAAATCTTACTGTTGTTACCTTTATCTAAACCGTCTGTACACTTCCCTCCTCTCACAACACTAAGACACGAGTGTCTGATCATAACCACAGACAACCTCGAAATTCCCCATTGATCTGTAGTGACGTGAGTTTCTCTGTATTCCTTTGTATTGATGCTGTACTGCAAGGTATTTCTCTCTATTCATGACGCTCAGCATCTACCATGAGGGCAGTCTTCTAACAGACTGGGGAGGAGCCAACATGATACCATTGTTAATGGCATAACCTGCAATATAGATGATCAGAATTTATATAAGAGGATTTAGAAAGAAAAGATCTTGTATGACATTGCTGGATATCCAGGAGAGGGTTGGTCACACAAATGACGGCGAAGAGAGACAGGGTTGGAATATATCTACATCACTGGAATTCCTGAAAGCCTTTGATGCTGTCCCCTCACACAAGGATGCATGAGGATGGTTCAAGCGCTACTTACAGTGAAATGATGGTTACTGTGGTTAACAGGGAAGGGAGAGAGAATGTACGTATGAGAGGAGAACTCTCACAAGTCTGCGGTGGGTGGATGGATGGATGTGGCAGTGTGTTCATCATTGAACACATTCACATCATTCCTTACGATGCCATGATGAGGAAGCGAAGCCACGGAGATCACGAAATATATGTAAGATCAGTTCTAGATATGGTAATGGCGCGGACAACTGGCTCACTCGATCTATACCCGGAAGAAGAAGAAGAAAAATATATATGTGAAAGCATTTGAATACACCAGAGTGCGCGCACCACACCAGAACAAAACACTACCGGGGGAAAAGAAAATGATTGAACGCAGAAGATGAAAATGTGGCGAACATGTCTAGCGATCATGATGAGAGAAATATGGAAAAATTATGCATATGTTTCCCTCATCTTCAAAGATTATGAAGTAAGAGATGAATATGAAGACATGTCTACCCGAAGACTCCACCCTTCCTGAAACAGTTTGGTCTCCCGCCTTAAATCACCAAATTGGAACTTTGGAAAGAGGCGAAGAACACTTTTAATGACTTAATGGACTGAGGGCGTCACGGTGGGGGGGGGGGGGGGGGGGGGGAAGACGGGGAGGAAAGACGCTGCAGGAAGTTGAGGGCAACGGAGAGCACCGAGGAGAAGAACGACTGGGGAACATGAGGTGAGAGGCCTGGCGTCAAGCAGGAGAGAAAAATGGCCCTGTGTAATGCATGACGTGCATGACGTGCGAGCCAGCCAAGCTGCTCATGACCAGAATGCATGACGTGCATGACGTGCGTGCCAGCCAAGCTGCTCATGACCAGAATGCATGACGTGCATGACGTGCGTGCCAGCCAAGCTGCTCATGACCAGAATGCATGACGTGCATGACGTGCGTGCCAGCCAGGCTGCTCATGACCACAATGCATGACGTGCATGACGTGCGAGCCAGCCAAGCTGCTCATGACCAGAATGCATGACGTGCATGACGTGCGAGCCAGCCAAGCTGCTCATGACCAGAATGCATGACGTGCATGACGTGCGAGCCAGCCAAGCTGCTCATGACCAGAATGCATGACGTGCATGACGTGCGTGCCAGCCAGGCTGCTCATGACCACAATGCATGACGTGCATGACGTGCGAGCCAGCCAAGCTGCTCATGACCAGAATGCATGACGTGCATGACGTGCGAGCCAGCCAAGCTGCTCATGACCAGAATGCATGACGTGCATGACGTGCGAGCCAGCCAGGCTGCTCATGCATGACGTGCATGACGTGCGTGCCAGCCAAGCTGCTCATGACCAGAATGCATGACGTGCATGACGTGCGAGCCAGCCAAGCTGCTCATGACCAGAATGCATGACGTGCATGACGTGCGTGCCAGCCAAGCTGCTCATGACCAGAATGCATGACGTGCATGACGTGCGAGCCAGCCAAGCTGCTCATGACCAGAATGCATGACGTGCATGACGTGCGAGCCAGCCAAGCTGCTCATGACCAGAATGCATGACGTGCATGACGTGCGTGCCAGCCAAGCTGCTCATGACCAGAATGCATGACGTGCATGACGTGCGAGCCAGCCAAGCTGCTCATGACCAGAATGCATGACGTGCATGACGTGCGAGCCAGCCAGGCTGCTCATGACCAGAATGCATGACGTGCATGACGTGCGAGCCAGCCAGGCTGCTCATGCATGACGTGCATGACGTGCGAGCCAGCCAAGCTGCTCATGACCAGAATGCATGACGTGCATGACGTGCGAGCCAGCCAGGCTGCTCATGACCAGAATGCATGACGTGCATGACGTGCGTGCCAGCCAGGCTGCTCATGACCAGAATGCATGACGTGCATGACGTGCGAGCCAGCCAAGCTGCTCATGACCAGAATGCATGACGTGCATGACGTGCGTGCCAGCCAGGCTGCTCATGCATGACGTGCATGACGTGCGAGCCAGCCAAGCTGCTCATGACCAGAATGCATGACGTGCATGACGTGCGAGCCAGCCAGGCTGCTCATGACCAGAATGCATGACGTGCATGACGTGCGTGCCAGCCAGGCTGCTCATGACCAGAATGCATGACGTGCATGACGTGCGAGCCAGCCAAGCTGCTCATGACCAGAATGCATGACGTGCATGACGTGCGTGCCAGCCAGGCTGCTCATGACCAGAATGCATGACGTGCATGACGTGCGTGCCAGCCAAGCTGCTCATGACCAGAATGCTACAATGTCATGTGACGTCATGATACGTCACACAAACTGTATTGTTTATAGATATGCTTATGCGTCATTTTTTTGTTTGTTTTAGGTAAACTTATGTACTAATTGTTTGCTGTTTGTTGAGCTGTGTTGTCTGGGACGCCCAACACTAGTTTAAAATGTTGTTTACTACACACCAGTTTTGTTTACTACACACACCACTGTTGTTTACCACACACACGTGTGTTGTTTACCATACACATAGCAATGTTGTTTACGACACATCTCCGTGTTGTTTACCACTCGCCACTGTGTTGTTTACTGCACACACCACAGTCTTGTTCATAGCACACCACAGTGTTGTTTACCTCACACCACGTGTTGTGTACCATATACTACATTGTTTGCCACTCACCACAGTGTTCTGTACCACATACCACAATGTTGTCTCCCACACACCACAGTGTTGTTTACTACACACCACAGTGTTGTTTGCTACACACCACAGTGTTGTTTACTACACACCACAGTGTTGTTTGCTACACACCACAGTGTTGTTTGCTACACACCACAGAGCTCTTCGCCACACACCACAGTGTTGTTTACTACATACCACAGTATTGTTTACTACACACCACACTGTTGTTTGCTGTGCACAACACTTGTTACTACAAATAGTTTGCATTCAAGTTTTTTGTATTCGTCACATTTTCAGTATTCGTCACAATGTCTGTATTCGTCACAATGTCTGTATTCGTCACATTTTCAGTATTCGTCACATTGTCTGTATTCGTCACAATGTCTGTATTCGTCACATTATCAGTATTCGTCACATTTTCAGTATTGGTCACACTGTCCGTATTCGTCACATTGTTTGTATTCGTCACATATTTAGTATTCGTCACATTGTCTGTATTCGTCACATTGTATTCGTCACACTGTCCGTATTCGTCACATTGTCTGTATTCGTCACATTGTTTGTATTCGTCACAATGTCTGTATTCGTCACACTGTATTCGTCACATTGTTCTGTATTCGTCACAATGTCTGTATTCGTCACATTGTCTGTATTCGTCACATTGTCTGTATTCGTCACAATGTCTGTATTCGTCACATTGTCTGTATTCGTCGCATATCAATATTCGTCACACTGTATTCATCACATTGTCTGTATTCATCACATTGTATGTATTCGTCACATTGCCTGTATTCGTCACATTGTCTGTATTCGTCACATTGTATTCGTCACATATCAATATTCGTCACACTGTATTCGTCACATTGTCTGTATTCGTCACATATAGATATTCGTCACAATGTATTCGTCACATTGTATTCGTCACATTGTCTGTATTCGTCACATTGTATTCGTCACAATGTCTGTATTCGTCACATTGTCTGTATTCGTCACATTGTATTCGTCACATTGTCTGTATTCGTCACAATGTCTGTATTCGTCACATTGTCTGTATTCGTCACATGTCTGTATTCGTCACATTGTCTGTATTCGTCATATTGTCTGTATTCGTCACATATCAATATTCGTCACATGGTATTCGTCACCTTGTCTGTATTCGTCACATTGTCTGTATTCGTCACAATGTCTGTATTCGTCACATTGTCTGTATTCGTCACATTGTCTGTATTCGTCACAATGTCTGTATTCGTCACATTGTCTGTATTCGTCACATTGTATTCGTCACAATGTCTGTATTCGTCACATTGTCTATATTCGTCACATATCAATATTCGTCACACTGTATTCGTCACATTGTCTGTATTCGTCACATATAGATATTCGTCACATTGTCTGTATTCGTCACATTGTCTGTATTCGTCTCATTGTCTGTATTCGTCACAATGTCTGTATTCGTCACATTGTCTGTATTCGTCACATATCAATATTCGTCACACTGTATTTGTCACATTGTCTGTATTCGTCACATTGTCTATTCGTCACATATCAATATTCGTCACACTGTATTCGTCACATTGTCTGTATTCGTCACATACCAATATTCGTCACATACCAATATTCGTCACATTGTCTGTATTCGTCACATTGTCTGTATTCGTCACATATAGATATTCGTCATATTGTCTGTATTCGTCACATTGTCTGTATTCGTCACATATCAATATTCGTCACACTGTATTCGTCACATTGTATTCGTCACATTGTCTGTATTCGTCACAATGTTTGTATTCGTCACATTGTCTGTATTCGTCACATATCAATATTCGTCACACTGTATTCGTCACATTGTATTCGTCATATTGTCTGTATTCGTCACATATCAATATTCGTCACACTGTATTCGTCACATTGTATTCGTCACATTGTCTGTATTCGTCACATTGTCTGTATTCGTCACATATCAATATTCGTCACATATCAATATTCGTCACACTGTATTTGTCACATTGTCTGTATTCGTCACATTGTCTGTATTCGTCACATATAGATATTCGTCACATTATCTGTATTCGTCACATTGTCTGTATTCGTCACATATCAATATTCGTCACACTGTATTCGTCACATTGTATTCGTCACATTGTCTGCATTCGTCACAATGTCTGTATTCGTCACATTGTCTGTATTCGTCACATATCAATATTCGTCACACTGTATTCGTCACATTGTATTCGTCACATTGTCTGCATTCGTCACAATGTCTGTATTCGTCACATTGTCTGTATTCGTCACATATTAATATTCGTCACACTGTATTCGTCACACTGTATTCGTCACATTGTCTATATTCGTCACAATGTCTGTATTCGTCACATCGTCTGTATTCGTCACAATGTCTGTATTCGTCACATTGTCTGTATTCGTCACATATCAATATTCGTCACACTGTATTCGTCACATTGTATTTGTCACATTGTCTGTATTCGTCACATTGTATTCGTCACATATCAATATTCGTCACATTGTATTCGTCACATTGTCTGTATTCGTCACCTTGTCTGTATTCGTCACATTGTCTATTCGTCATATTGTCTGCATTCGTCACAATGTCTGTATTCGTCACATATAGATATTCGTCACATTGTCTGTATTCGTCACATATCAATATTCGTCACATTGTATTCGTCACATTGTCTGTATTCGCCACATTGTATTCGTCACATTGTCTGTATTCGTCACATATAGATATTCGTCACATTGCCTGTATTCGTCACATATAAATATTCGTCACATTGTCTGTATTCGTCACATATAGATATTCGTCACATTGTCTGTATTCGTCACAATGTCTGTATTCGTCACATTGTATTCGTCACATATAAATATTCGTCACATTGCCTGTATTCGTCACATATAAATATTCGTCACATTGCCTGTATTCGTCACATATAAATATTCGTCACATTGTCTGTATTCGTCACATTGTATTCGTCACAATGTCTGTATTCGTCACATTGTCTGTATTCGTCACATATCAATATTCGTCACATTGTATTCGTCACATATCAATATTCGTCACATTGTCTGTATTCGTCACATATCAATATTCGTCACATTGTATTCGTCACATATCAATATTCGTCACATTGTATTCGTCACATATCAATATTCGTCACATTGTATTCGTCACATATCAATATTCGTCACATTGTATTCGTCACATCGTCTGTTACACCTAAGCCTCAGCAGCTAAATCATTTACTCAACTTCTCGTGGGAGTTTACGGTAAAATTGATTTCTGTGTCAACATTCTGTTCCACGTCATCTGTTGCACAGAGTACCACGTCTGTATGTTATATATGTAAGATGTCTGTTTCGCATGCCATGCAGGCTTTACTGGTCTGAGCATCTGTCTGTGT
>NC_092228.1:47132563-47181388 GCF_036320965.1 Panulirus ornatus
CTCTCTCTCTCTCTCTCTCTCTCTCTCTCTCTCTCTCTCTCTCTCTCTCTCTCTCTCTCTCTCTATCTATCTATCAATCTATCTATCTATCTATCTATCCAACTCTATCTCTTTCTATCTCTCTACCTATCTACCTATCTACCTATCTATCTATCTATCTATCTATTCACCATCATATGCCTGGTATGGAACCAAGGATCGTGAGAATGACGGAGAGGGACAGAGACCAGCTGAAGGTGACCCACACCAACCAGGTCATCTGTTGTAGCCAGTGAGATCTTGTGGTCTCTGGTGACCACCAGGGTCAGGGACAGCCTGCCCCCAGCGCTCGTGGTCTGCTGGGGGTGAGGGACAGCCTGCCCCAGCCCTCGTGGTCTGCTGGGGGTGAGGGACAGCCCGCCCCCAGCCCTCGTGGTCTGCTGGGGTTGAGGGACAGCCTGCCCCAGCCCTCGTGGTCTGCTGGGGGTCAGGGACAGCCTGCCCCCAGCCCTCGTGGTCTGCTGGGGTTGAGGGACAGCCTGCCCCAGCCCTCGTGGTCTGCTGGGAGTGAGGGACAGCCTGCCCCAGCCCTCGTGGTCTGCTGGGGGTGAGGGACAGCCTGCCCCCAGCCCTCGTGGTCTGCTGGGGGTGAGGGACAGCCTGCCCCAGCCCTCGGGGTCTGCTGGGGGTGAGGGACAGCCTGCCCCAGCCCTCGTGGTCTGCTGGGGGTGAGGGACAGCCTGCCCCCAGCCCTCGTGGTCTGCTGGGGGTGAGGGACAGCCTGCCCCAGCCCTCGTGGTCTGCTGGGGGTGAGGGACAGCCTGCCCCCAGCCCTCGTGGTCTGCTGGGGGTGAGGGGACAGCCTGCCCCAGCCCTCGTGGTCTGCTGGGGGTGAGGGACAGCCCGCCCCCAGCCCTCGTGGTCTGCTGGGGGTGAGGGACAGCCTGCCCCCAGCCCTCGTGGTCTGCTGGGGGTGAGGGACAGCCTGCCCCCAGCCCTCGTGGTCTGCTGGGGGTGAGGGACAGCCTGCCCCCAGCCCTCGTGGTCTGCTGGGGGTGAGGGACAGCCCGCCCCCAGCCCTCGTGGTCTGCTGGGGGTGAGGGACAGCCCGCCCCCAGCCCTCGTGGTCTGCTGGGGGTGAGGGACAGCCTGCCCCAGCCCTCGTGGCCTGCTGGGGGTGAGGGACAGCCCGCCCCCAGCCCTCGTGGTCTGCTGGGGGTGAGGGACAGCCCGCCCCCATGCCCGCCCCCAGCCCTCGTGGTCTGCTGGGGGTGAGGGAAGCCCCCCCCACCCTGCCTGCCCCACCCCGGGGTGAAAATCTGCTGGGGAAGGACAGCCGCCCCCAGCCCTCGTGGTCTGCTGGGGGTGAGGGACAGCCCGCCCCCAGCCCTCGTGGTCTGCTGGGGTGAGGGAACAGCCTGCCCCCCCCAGCCCTCGTGGTCTGCTGGGGGTGAGGGACAGCCTGCCCCCAGCCCTCGTGGTCTGCTGGGGTGAGGGACAGCCCGCCCCCAGCCCTCGTGGTCTGCTGGGGGTGAGGGACAGCCTGCCCCCAGCCCCTGGTCTGCTGGGTGAGGACTAGCTGCCCCCAGCCCTCCGTGTTGCTGGTAGGGAGAGAGAGGACGTGGGAGAAGAGCGACCGAGAGAGAAGAGAGGGAGAGAGAGAGAGAGAGAGAGAGAGAGAGAGAGAGAGAGAGAGAGAGAGAGATTTTTTCTCTTGCTTCTATCTCATCCACTTGCCTCAGTGATGGTCCCCCCCTCCCACCCACCAAGCAAAAAAAATTTCAGCTTTAGTTTGAAATCAGATCACGACCCTCCTCCTCCTCCTCCTCCTCCTCCTCCTCCTCCTCCTCCTCCTCCTCCTCCTCCTCTTCCTTCTCCTTCTCTTCCTCGTCCTCCTCCTCTTCTTACTCGTCCTCTTCCTGCTCCACCTCCTCCTCCTCTTCCTCCTCCTCCTCCTCTTCCTCCACCTCCTCCTCCTCCTCTTCCTTGTCCTCTTCCTCCTTCACCTCCTCCTCCTCCTCCTCCTTTTCCTCCTCCACCTCCTCCTCCTCCTCCTCCTCCTCCTCCTCCTCCTCCTCCTCCCCCTCTTCCTCCTCTTCTTCCTCCACCTCCTCCTGCTCCTCTTCCTTTTCCACCTCCTCTTCCTCCACCTCCTCCTCCTCTTCCTCCTCTTCCTTCTCCTCCTCCTCCTCCTCTTGTTCCTCCTCCACCTCCTCTTCCTCCACCTCCTCCTGCTCCTCCTCCTTCTCCACCTCCTCTTCTTCCACCTCCTCGTCCTCTTCCTCCTCTTCCTCCTCCACCTGCTCCTCCTCAACCTCCTCTTCCTCCTCCACCTCCTCCTCCTCTTCCTCCTCCTACTCCTCCTCCTCCTACTACTCCACCTCCTCCACCTCCTCCTCCTCCCCACCTCCTCTTCCTCCTCCACCTCCTCCTCCTCCTTCTCCTCTTCCTCCTCCACCTCCTCTTACTCCTCCACCTCCTCTTCCTCCCCACCTCCTCTTCCTCCTCCACCTCCTCCTCCTCCTTCTCCTCTTCCTCCTCCACCTCCTCTTCCTCCTCCACCTCCTCTTCCTCCACCTCCTCCTCCTCCTCCTCCTCCTCCTCCTCCTCCTCCTCCTCTCACCCCCCACAGTGTTGACCGGGTCAGTATCGTGTCTGTAAGTGAAAGTGTGGGAAGGATCTAGGGTGGGGGTGGGGGTGAGGTGTGTATCTAGAGGTGTGCAATTACCATACGAGCGATGGTGACATGATGATGAATAGTGACATCTATAGTGATAGAAGGGGACGCATTAACGACCCAGTCGTGGGCCAAGATTGTGACGTGCACAATGGCCAGTTACCGCACGAGATATGGTGAGTCCTCCCAACCCAGCTGGCTGAGAGAGAGAGAGAGAGAGAGAGAGAGAGAGAGAGAGAGAGAGAGAGAGAGAGAGAGAGAGAGAGAGAGAGAGAGAGAGAGAGAGAGAGAGAGAGAGAGAGAGAGAGAGAGAACCTACTTGCGCTCACCCTACAAGACGTAGCATCTCTCCATCTCACATATGGTATCACGTAACTCACACGTCTCGTTCTTGGTAACTCGTACATTCTACGGTGGTGAGTGCTACGCGCCGGCGCTGAACTTTTCACAAATTGTTGACGCAACAGTTTGTAAATACTCTCTCTCTCTCTCTCTCTCTCTCTCTCTCTCTCTCTCTCTCTCTCTCTCTCTCTCTCTCTCTCCTTCTCACCCCCACCTGTGGCGCGCTGCTCTACCTACCATTCACCTCACCTCAAAGGCTCAGATTGGGGTGTCTAAATGCGTGTGGATGTAACCAAGATGAGAAAAAAGGAGAGATTGGAAGTATATTTGAGGAAAGGAACCTGGATGTTTTGGCTCTGAGTGAAACGAAGCTCAAGGGTAAAGGGGAAGAGTGGTTTGGGAATGTCTTGGGAGTAAAGTCAGGAGTTAGTGAGAGGACAAGAGCAAGGGAAGGAGTAGCACTACTCCTGAAACAGGAGTGGTGGGGGTATGTGATAGCTCGTAAGAAAGTAAATTCTAGATTGATATGTGTAAAACTGACAGTGGATGGAGAGAGATGGGTGATTATTGGTGCCTATGCACCTGGTCATGAGAAGAAAGATCATGAGAGGCAAGTGTTTTGGGAGCAGCTGAGTGAGTGTGTTAGTAGTTTTGATGCACGAGACCGGGTTATAGTGATGGGTGATTTGAATGCAAAGGTGAGTAATGTGGCAGTTGAGGGAATAATTGGTGTACATGGGATGTTCAGTATTGTGAATACGCTTTCTATGGTTTACCCCGGACATTTCACATGCCCTGGTTTAGTCCACTGACGGCACGTCGACCCCTGTATACCACATCGCTCCAAATCGCTCTCTCTTACACGCTGTTATATCCCAGATATTTAAAGTACATATCTTAGGTAGGATAGGAGAGAAACAATCGGGTCAGAGGTAAAATTTACTTTACTTTTGCAGCTTCAGAAAATTCCTCTCAAAACACTTTTCGAAAATCGAGACGCCAGAATGAACCTCCTCTCTTAACCCTCCTGTTTCAGGTGTGTCCTGACTGATGACAGATGTGTACACTTCTACACGTCACCAAGATACAGAGATACGTTTATATAGGAAGCCACAGAGAGTGAAATGGCCAGAGAGAGATACAAGTGAGGATTTAGTTACTAAAGTTATCAATAGGTTCAAGAAAACGGAGTACACTGGCGCAGAGTAATGGGAAAATGTTTTCTTTCGCCCGTTCACCAATGTCAACAAACCCTCTGGCGGTGAGAGTCATAAGCTCCGACCGTGGCGCGGGAGTAAGGCATGGCTGGCGGCCACCGTCAACGCCCCCCTCCTCCCTCCTCCTCGTACAACTGGTGTTGTCCTCCCCATATCTTCAGACGTCTACACACAAAAGGAAGGAGTGGCGTTTAGTGAGTGGACGTTCTTTCAGTCCTCGAGGCTTTATGGAAGCAATGAATGGTACAAAAAGAGTGTTTTCTTTCTTCCCTGCCCACGAATTTCCGAGTAATGGCAACAGTCCATGAGAGGGTTCGTTGCCATAGCTCCATCCAGAGGCTGAGGCACAGTGGCGATATTATGATTGGAAAATTAAGCAGCGTCAGGAACATCCAACAGATGGCCTTATTTGTAATGTGTTGGAAGTAGAATATGTCAGGACAGTATATGGTGTGAGGAAGGTTGATTGGTGAAGTAGTGGTAGGGTAAGAGAGATGTGTGGTCGAGAGAGAGCAGAAGAAGGCGCGGTGAAATGGTTTGGACATATGGAGAGAATGAGTGAGAAGAGGATGAAAGAAAAGATACATGTCAGATAATGGAGGAGATAAGGAGAAGGGTTGAGAGCAAACTGCGGATGGAAGGAAGGAGTGAAAAGGATTCTTCTAAGTGCTCGGAGCCTGAACATGCAGGAGGGTGAAAGGCAAGCACGGAAGAGAATGAATTGGAAGGAAGTGGTATACCGGGGTCGACGTGCCGTCAATGGACTGAACCAAGGCATGTGAAACGATCTGTGATAAACCATGGAAAGGTCTGTGGGGCCTGGATGTGGAAAGGGAGCTGTGGATTCGATGCATTATAAATGACAGCTAGAGACTGAGTGTGAACGAATGTGGCCTATCTTCGTTTGTTCCTGGCGCTACCTCACTAGTGTGGGAAGCGGTGAACAAGTGTGTATGTGTGTGTGTGTGTGTGTGTGTGTGTGTGTGTGTGTGTGTGTGTGTATGTGTGTGTGTGTGTGTGTGTGTAATGTAAGAGTGTACCTGATCTTCAAGCAGCTGTTGACCAAGTTGTCAATTTCATCTACATATGTGATTCAAAAGCATAATAAAAAATCTATGCTGTATGATATGTTGTTGCACGTCCACCTGGGCAGTGGAGCCAAGGCTGCCGGACGTAGGAGATTGCTTTTATTTTCATGAAAATCCCACAGTGTATAATGTGACTCTCCCGTTAACACTGTACGACCTTTATATACCTTTATATGTCCAGTGACGCAATCCTCTCTCTCTCTCTCTCTCTCTCTCTCTCTCTCTCTCTCTCTCTCTCTCTCTCTCTCTCTCTCTCTCTCTCTCTCTCTCTCTCTCTCTCTCTCTCCAAACATACATTCTCCTCGTCTCACACAGAACACTGAAGACGTAACCCCAAACGTCTCGCTCTTCGTTGACCTTAAATGAGGTGATCGCTACGCGGTACCCTTGACTCGCGGGCTGTGGCAAGGACCTCAACAGCAACCACACCTCCACTTCCAACAGTCGCCTCCCTCTGGCCATGGACACCGTCTTCATCACATGTAATAAGACAACCTATATATCTCGACCATTAACCACTTGTGTCCTGGCCATAAGGTCAGAAGATACAGAAATCCTCCCGTCATCCTGCAGGGATGAGCACCTCTCCGTGAGGGAGTCACCATAAGTGGAGGATTCCAGCGTCTGCCTTGCGCAACTCCAGCTCCGCCAGTTTACCCTGCTGACCTCATAGTGCAAGAGTCACCCCTCCAAAGAAAACGAGTCGGTCAGCCCAGGACTGTCTAGCGTAGACGATAATTAACTTTCTCGTTGGGAAGCAATATTATAACATTTTGGGTGTAATTAGGAAATACAAAGTACCTATTAATGATCATTAATGATGCTGAGTGTATGTAAAATGAAAGGCACTTCGGGTAAATGAGGGAAAGGGTCATACAACGACCTGATCTGTACGATGAGGTAAGCGAAGAATCAGTTGATCATTAATCACACGGGTGCGTTCCAGCCAGCCGATCTTCACCACCCCAGGTGCGTTCCAGCCAGCTGATCTTCACTACCCCAGGTGCGTTCCAGCCAGCCGATCTTCACCACCCCAGGTGCGTTCCAGCCAGCTGATCTTCACTACCCCAGGTGCGTTCCAGCCAGCCGATCTTCACCACCCCAGGTGCGTTCCAGCCAGCTGATCTTCACTACCCCAGGTGCGTTCCAGCCAGCTGATCTTCACCACCCCAGGTGCGTTCCAGCCAGCTGATCTTCACCACCCCAGGTGCGTTCCAGCCAGCTGATCTTCACCACCCCAGGTGCGTTCCAGCCAGCCGATCTTCACCACCCCAGGTGCGTTCCAGCCAGCTGATCTTCACCACCCCAGGTGCGTTCCAGCCAGCTGATCTTCACCACCCCAGGTGCGTTCCAGCCAGCTGATCTTCACTACCCCAGGTGCGTTCCAGCCAGCCGATCTTCACCACCCCTGGTGCGTTCCAGCCAGCTGATCTTCACCACCCCAGGTGCGTTCCAGCCAGCTGATCTTCACCACCCCAGGTGCGTTCCAGCCAGCTGATCTTCACCACCCCAGGTGCGTTCCAGCCAGCTGATCTTCACTACCCCAGGTGCGTTCCAGCCAGCTGATCTTCACCACCCCAGGTGCGTTCCAGCCAGCTGATCTTCACCACCCCAGGTGCGTTCCAGCCAGCTGATCTTCACCACCCCAGGTGCGTTCCAGCCAGCCGATCTTCACTACCCCAGGTGCGTTCCAGCCAGCCGATCTTCACCACCCCAGGTGCGTTCCAGCCAGCCGATCTTCACTACCCCAGGTGCGTTCCAGCCAGCCGATCTTCACCACCCCAGGTGCGTTCCAGCCAGCCGATCTTCACCACCCCAGGTGCGTTCCAGCCAGCCGATCTTCACCACCCCGGGTGCGTTCCAGCCAGCCGATCTTCACCCCAGGTGCGTTCCAGCCAGGCGATCTTCACCACCCAGGGTGCGTTCCAGCCAGCCGATCTTCACCACCCAGGGTGCGTTCCAGCCAGCCGATCTTCACCACCCAGGGTGCGTTCCAGCCAGGTGATCTTCACCACCCCAGGTGCGTTCCAGCCAGGCGATCTTCACCACCCAAGGTGCGTTCCAGCCAGCTGATCTTCACTACCCCAGGTGCGTTCCAGCCAGCTGATCTTCACCACCCCAGGTGCGTTCCAGCCAGCTGATCTTCACTACCCCAGGTGCGTTCCAGCCAGGCGATCTTCACTACCCCAGGTGCGTTCCAGCCAGCTGATCTTCACTACCCCAGGTGCGTTCCAGCCAGCTGATCTTCACCACCCCAGGTGCGTTCCAGCCAGCTGATCTTCACTACCCCAGGTGCGTTCCAGCCAGCTGATCTTCACCACCCCAGGTGCGTTCCAGCCAGCTGATCTTCACCACCCCAGGTGCGTTCCAGCCAGCTGATCTTCACCACCCCAGGTGCGTTCCAGCCAGCTGATCTTCACCACCCCAGGTGCGTTCCAGCCAGGCGATCTTCACCACCCCGGGTGCGTTCCAGCCAGGCGATCTTCACCACCCCAGGTGCGTTCCAGCCAGCCGATCTTCACCACCCCGGGTGCGTTCCAGCCAGGCGATCTTCACCACCCCAGGTGCGTTCCAGCCAGGCGATCTTCACCACCCCAGGTGCGTTCCAGCCAGGCGATCTTCACCACCCCAGGTGCGTTCCAGCCAGCCGATCTTCACCACCCCGGGTGCGTTCCAGCCAGGCGATCTTCACCACCCCAGGTGCGTTCCAGCCAGCTGATCTTCACCACCCCAGGTGCGTTCCAGCCAGGCGATCTTCACCACCCCAGGTGCGTTCCAGCCAGGCGATCTTCACCACCCCAGGTGCGTTCCAGCCAGCCGATCTTCACCACCCCGGGTGCGTTCCAGCCAGCTGATCTTCACCACCCCAGGTGCGTTCCAGCCAGGCGATCTTCACCAGCCCGGGTGTGGAGGAGGCTGAGTGAGGCAGCGGGTGTGTGTTTGCTTGGCCTGGATGGATTTCCATACCCCACAGGTGGAGGGAGGCGCCCCGCGCGCTACGCCTGGGTCTTCCTTTGTTCCCTTAATGTCTGCTCAAAATGGCGTGTGACCCACCCCCGCGGGTGCCGGCAGGCCGTGAGCTGAGCGCGGGTCGACCTGCTCTGGCTAGGAAGAAAAGCCATTCCAATACTCCACGCACGAACGCGCTGCAGGTCACGTGACCTCCGCCTTTCATCGCCCTCCCGCCAGAGTTCCCCGCGATACACTGGCTCTCACATCGCGATGTGACGACCAACACAAGAGGCGAACAACCGCAAGGAACAGGTGAGTGAAACATGAGAGATGGCAG
This sequence comes from Panulirus ornatus, assembly GCF_036320965.1. Classification (NCBI taxonomy): domain Eukaryota; kingdom Metazoa; phylum Arthropoda; class Malacostraca; order Decapoda; family Palinuridae; genus Panulirus; species Panulirus ornatus. The sequence goes on from NC_092228.1 coordinate 47,141,156, forward strand.
ACTGGCGCACAGGACGACCCCCAGCTGATCGCCAGGTCCTCCACCCCGAGTTGTGGCAGTGTCATGAGCGGTGGTATGAGTATGTGTCATTCCATGTAATGATTGTCACCGTCGACTGGCCAGTAAGCTAAAATCTGCAGCCAAACTTCAAACACTAACATATTTAACATGTAACTTTACCAAACATTAACATATATTACCATGTAACGTTACCAAACATTAACATACATTAACATGAAACTTTACCAAACATTAACATACATTACCATGTAACGTTACCAAACATTAACATACATTAACATGCAACTTTACCAAACATTAACATACATTAACATGCAACTTTACCAAACATTAACATACATTACCATGTAACGTTACCAAACATTAACATACATTAACATGAAACTTTACCAAACATTAACATATATTACCATGTAACGTTACCAAACATTAACATACATTACCATGTAACGTTACCAAACATTAACATACATTAACATGTAACTTTACCAAACATTAACATACATTACCATGTAACGTTACCAAACATTAACATACATTAACATGCAACTTTACCAAACATTAACATACATTAACATGCAACTTTACCAAACATTAACATACATTACCATGTAACGTTACCAAACATTAACATACATTAACATGTAACTTTACCAAACATTAACATACATTACCATGTAACGTTACCAAACATTAACATACATTAACATGTAACTTTACCAAACATTAACATACATTACCATGTAATATTACCAAACATTAACATACATTAACATGTAACTTTACGAAACATTAACATACATTACCATGTGACGTTACCAAACATTAACATACATTAACATGTAACTTTACCAAACATTAACATACATTAACATGCAACTTTACCAAACATTAACATACATTAACATGTAACTTTACCAAACATTAACATACATTAACATGCAACTTTACCAAACATTAACATACATTAACATGCAACTTTACCAAACATTAACATACATTAACATGCAACTTTACCAAACATTAACATACATTAACATGAAACTTTAGCAAACATTAACATACATTAACATGCAACTTTACCAAACATTAACATACTTAACATGAAACTTTACCAAACATTAACATACATTAACATGAAACTTTACCAAACATTAACATACATTAACATGCAACTTTACCAAACATTAACATACATTAACATGCAACTTTACCAAACATTAACATACATTAACATGCAACTTTACCAAACATTAACATACATTAACATGAAACTTTGCCAAACATTAACATACATTAACATGTAACTTTACCAAACATTAACATACATTAACATGCAACTTTACCAAACATTAACATACATTATCATGCAACTTTACCAAACATTAACATACATTAACATGCAACTTTACCAAACAATAACATACATTAACATGAAACTTTACAAAACATTAACATACATTAACATGTAACTTTACCAAACATTAACATACATTAACATGTAACTTTACCAAACATTAACATACATTAACATGCAACTTTACCAAACATTAACATACATTAACATGAAACTTTACCAAACATTAACATACATTAACATGAAACTTTACCAATCATTAACATACATTAACATGAAACTTTACCAAACATTAACATACATTAACATGCAACTTTACCAAACATTAACATACATTAACATGCAACTTTACCAAACATTAACATACATTATCATGCAACTTTACCAAACATTAACATACATTAACATGCAACTTTACCAAACATTAACTTACATTAACATGCAACTTTACCAAACATTAACATACATTAACATGAAACTTTACCAAACATTAACATACATTAACATGCAACTTTACCAAACATTAACATACATTAACATGAAACTTTACCAAACATTAACATACATTAACATGAAACTTTACCAATATTTTGGTCGGGTCATCGTATGTCAAACATTAGTGATCGTACTGCACCAAGCAGGAGTTATCGTACTGCATCAAGGAGGAGTTATCGTACTGCACCAAGGATGAGTTATCGTACTGCACCAAGCAGGAGTTATCGTACTGCACCAAGCAGAAGTTATCGTGCTGCACCAAGCAGGCGTTATCATACTGTACCAAGCAGAAGTTATCGTACTGCACCAAGCAGGATATATCGTACTGCAACAAGGAGGAGTTATCGTACTGCACCAAGCAGAAGTTATCGTGCTGCACCAAGCAGGAGTTATCATACTGTACCAAGCAGAAGATATCGTACTGCACCAAGCAGGATATATCGTACTGCAACAAGGAGGAGTTATCGTACTTCACCAAGTAGAAGTTATCGTACTGCACTAAGCCACAGCGTAACGTCCTTCACACATACACAACATCAGAAAACCTTCCTATATTCCCACGTTTTCTTTTCCACTGGGGGTTTGGGGGTGATAACGCCCCCCCCCCCCCCCCCCACAAGCAGGAGCTTGATAACGGAGGCACGACGACGTCTGCCACATGCCTCACCAACAGGACTGGTGAAGGTGAGACAACACGACGCCGCTCACACAAGACCTGGTGACGCCCAGCACGACCCCCCTGCCAGCGCCAGGCAAGACACCCCGCCCTCACCCATCCCTCACACCTGCCCCTCTGGTGCAGGTGTTGCAGGGATGACCCCTTACACCTTCCCTCTGGTGCAGGTGTTGCAAGGGTGATCCCTCACACCTGCCCCTCTGGTGCAGGTGTTGCAGGGGTAATCCCTTACACCTTCCCACTGGTGCAGGTGTTCCAGGGATGACCCCTCACACCCGTCCCTCTGGTGTAGGTGTTGCAGGGATGACTTCTCACACTTGTCCCTCTGGTGCAGGTGTTGCAGGGGTGATCCCTCACACTTGTCCCTCTGGTGCAGGTGTTGCAGGGGTGATCCCTCACACCTGTCCCTCTGGTGCAGGTGTTGCAGGGGTGATCCCTCACACTTGTCCCTCTGGTGCAGGTGTTCCAGGGATGACCCCTCACACCCGTCCCTCTGGTGTAGGTGTTGCAGGGATGACTTCTCACACTTGTCCCTCTGGTGCAGGTGTTGCAGGGGTGATCCCTCACACTTGTCCCTCTGGTGCAGGTGTTGCAGGGGTGATCCCTCACACCTGTCCCTCTGGTGCAGGTGTTGCAGGGGTGATCCCTCACACCTGTCCCTCTGGTGCAGGTGTTGCAGGGGTGATCCCTCACACTCGTCCCTCTGGTGCAGGTGTTGCAAGGGTGATCCCTTACACCTTCCCACTGGTGCAGGTGTTGCAGGGATGACCCCACACACCTGTCTCTCTGTTGCAGGTGTTGCAGGGGTGATCCCTCACACCTGTCCCTCTGGTGCAGGCATCGCAGGGGTGATCCCTCACACCCGTCCCTCTGGTGCAGGTGTTGCAGGGGTGATCCCTCACACCTGTCCCTCTGGTGCAGGTGGTGCGGGGGGAGCCCTCACACCTGTCCCTCTGGTGCAGGTGTTGCAGGGATGACCCCTCACACTTGTCCCTCTGGTGCAGGTGTTGCAGGGGTGATCCCTCACACCCGTCCCTCTGGTGCAGGTGTTGCAGGGATGCTCCCTCACACCTGTCCCGATGGGGCAGGTGTTGCAGGGTGATCCCTCACACCTGTCCCGATGGTGCAGGTGTTGCAGGGTGATCCTTCACACCTGTCTTGCTGGTGAAGGTGTTACAGGGGTGATCCCTCACACTCATCCCTCTGGTGCAAGTGTTTCAGGGGTGATCCCTCACACCTGTCCCTCTGGTGCAGGTGTTGCAGGGGTGATCCCTCACACCTGTCCCTCTGGTGCAGGTGTTGCAGGGGTGATCCCCCACACCCGTCCCTCTGGTGTAGGTGTTGCAGGGGTGATCCCTCGCACCTGTCCCTCTGGTGCAGGTGTTGCAGGGATGATCCCTCTCACCCGTCCCTCTGGTGCAGGTGTTGCAGGGGTGATCCCTCACACCCGTCCCTCTGGTGCAGGTGTTGTAGGGATGATCCCTCTCACTCGTCCCTCTGGTGCAGGTGTTGCAGGGGTAGTCCCTCACAACCGTCCCTCAGGTGTAGGTATTGCAGGGGTGATCCCTCACTCCAGTTCCTCTGGTGCAGGTGTTGCAGGGATGATCCCTCACACCTGTCCCTCTGGTGCAGGTGTTGCAAGGGTGATCCTTCACACCCATCCCTCTGGTGCAGGTGTTGCAGGGATGATCCCTCACACCTGTCCTCCTGGTGCAGGTGTTGCAGGGGTGATCCCTCTCACTCGTCCCTCTGGTGCAGGTGTTGCAGGGGTGATCCCTCACAACCGTCCCTCTGGTGCAGGTGTTGCAGGGGTGATCCCTCACGCCCGTCCCTCTGGTGCAGGTGTTGCAGGGGTGATCCCTCACACCGGTCTCTCAGGTGCAGGTGTTGCAGGGGCGATCCCTCTCACTCGTCCCTCTGGTGCAGGTGTTTCAGGGGTGATCCCTCACACCTGTCCCTCTTGTGCAGGTGTTTCAGGGGTGATCCCTCACACCTGTCCCTCTGGTGCAGGTGTTGCAGGGGTGATCCCTCACACCTGTCCCTCTGGTGCAGGTGTTGCAGGGGTGATCCCCCACACCCGTCCCTCTGGTGTAGGTGTTGCAGGGGTGATCCCTCGCACCTGTCCCTCTGGTGCAGGTGTTGCAGGGATGATCCCTCTCACCCGTCCCTCTGGTGCAGGTGTTGCAGGGGTGATCCCTCACACCCGTCCCTCTGGTGCAGGTGTTGCAGGGATGATCCCTCTCACTCGTCCCTCTGGTGCAGGTGTTGCAGGGGTAGTCCCTCACAACCGTCCCTCAGGTGTAGGTATTGCAGGGGTGATCCCTCACTCCAGTTCCTCTGGTGCAGGTGTTGCAGGGATGATCCCTCACACCTGTCCCTCTGGTGCAGGTGTTGCAAGGGTGATCCTTCACACCCATCCCTCTGGTGCAGGTGTTGCAGGGATGATCCCTCACACCTGTCCTCCTGGTGCAGGTGTTGCAGGGGTGATCCCTCTCACTCGTCCCTCTGGTGCAGGTGTTGCAGGGGTGATCCCTCACAACCGTCCCTCTGGTGCAGGTGTTGCAGGGGTGATCCCTCACGCCCGTCCCTCTGGTGCAGGTGTTGCAGGGGTGATCCCTCACACCGGTCTCTCAAGTGCAGGTGTTGCAGGGGCGATCCCTCTCACTCGTCCCTCTGGTGCAGGTGTTGCAGGGGTAGTCCCTCACACTCATCCCTCTGGTGCAGGTGTTTCAGGGGTGATCCCTCACACCTGTCCCTCTTGTGCAGGTGTTGCAGGGGTGATCCCTCACACCTGTCCCTCTGGTGCAGGCGTCGCAGGGGTGATCCCTCACACCTGTCCCTCTGGTGCAGGTGTTGCAGGGGTGATCCCTCACACCTGTCTTGCTGGTGCAGGTGTTGCAGGGATGACCCCTCACACTTGTCCCTCTGGTGCAGGTGTTGCAGGGGTGATCCCTCACACCCGTCCCTTTGGTGCAGGTGTTGCAGGGATGATCCCTCACTCATGTCCCTCTGGTGCAGGTGTTGCAGGGTGATCCCTCACACCTGTCCCGATGGTGCAGGTGTTGCAGGGTGATCCTTCACACCTGTCTTGCTGGTGAAGGTGTTACAGGGGTGATCCCTCACACTCATCCCTCTGGTGCAAGTGTTTCAGGGGTGATCCCTCACACCTGTCCCTCTGGTGCAGGTGTTGCAGGGGTGATCCCTCACACCTGTCCCTCTGGTGCAGGTGTTGCAGGGATGATCCCTCACACCTGTCCCTCTGGTGCAGGTGTTGCAGGGGTGATCCCTCACACCTGTCCCTCTGGTGCAGGTGTTGCAGGGATGACCCCTCACACTTGTCCCTATGGTGCAGGTGTTGCAGGGGTGATCCCTCACACCCGTCCCTCTGGTGCAGGTGTTGCAGGGATGATCCCTCACACCTGTCCCTCTGGTGCAGGTGTTGCAGGGTGATCCCTCACACCTGTACCGATGGTGCAGGTGTTGCAGGGTGATCCTTCACACCTGTCTTGCTGGTGAAGGTGTTACAGGGGTGATCCCCACACCCGTCCCTCTGGTGCAGGTGTTGCAGGGGTGATCCCTCACACCTGTCCCTCTGGTGCAGGTGTTGCAGGGATGATCCCTCTCACCCGTCCCTCTGGTGCAGGTGTTGCAGGGGTGATCCCTCAAACCCGTCCCTCTGGTGCAGGTGTTGCAGGGATGATCCCTCTCACTCGTCCCTCTGGTGCAGGTGTTGCAGGGGTAGTCCCTCACAACCGTCCCTCTGGTGTAGGTGTTGCAGGGGTGATCCCTCACTCCAGTTCCTCTGGTGCAGGTGTTGCAGGGGTGATCCCTCACACCTGTCCCTCTGGTGCAGGTGTTGCAAGGGTGATCCTTCACACCCATCCCTCTGGTGCAGGTGTTGCAGGGATGATCCCTCACACCTGTCCCCCTGGTGCAGGTGTTGCAGGGGTGATCCTTCTCACTCGTCCCTCTGGTGTAGGTGTTGCAGGGGTGATCCCTCACGCCCGTCCCTCTGGTGCAGGTGTTGCAGGGGTGATCCCTCACACCGGTCTCTCTGGTGCAGGTGTTGTAGGGGTGATCCCTCTCACTCGTCCCTCTGGTGCAGGTGTTGCAGGGGTAGTCCCTCACACTCATCCCTCTGGTGCAGGTGTTGCAGGGGTGATCCCTCACACCTGTCCCTCTGGTGCAGGTGTTGCAGGGGTGATCCCTCACACCTGTCCCTCTGGTGCAGGCGTCGCAGGGGTGATCCCTCACAACCGTCCCTCTGGTGTAGGTGTTGCAGGGGTGATCCCTCACGCCTGTCCCTCTGGTGCAGGTATTGCAGGGGTGATCCCTCACAACCGTCCCTCTGGTGCAAGTGTTGCAGGGGTGATCCCTCACAACCGTCCCTCTGGTGCATGTGTTGCAGGGGTGATCCCTCACACCCGTCCCTCTGGTGCAGGTGTTGCAGGGGTGATCCCTCACGCCTGTCCCTCTGGTGCAGGTATTGCAGGGGTGATCCCTCACAACCGTCCCTCTGGTGCAGGTGTTGCAGGGGTGATCCCTCACACCCGTCCCTCTGGTGCAGGTGTTGCAGGGGTGATCCCTCACGCCTGTCCCTCTGATGCAGGTATTGCAGGGGTGATCCCTCACAACCGTCCCTCTGGTGCATGTGTTGCAGGGGTGATCCCTCACACCCGTCCCTCTGGTGCAGGTGTTGCAGGGGTGATCCCTCACGCCTGTCCCTCTGGTGCAGGTATTGCAGGGGTGATCCCTCGCAACCGTCCCTCTGGTGCAGGTGTTGCAGGGGTGATCCCTCACACCTGTCCCTCTGGTGCAGGTGTTGCAGGGATGATCCCTCACACTCGTCCCTCTGGTGCATGTGTTGCAGGGGTGATCCCTCACACCCGTCCCTCCGGTGCAGGTGTTGCAGGGGTGATCCCTCACGCCTGTCCCTCTGGTGCAGGTATTGCAGGGGTGATCCCTCACAACCGTCCCTCTGGTGTAGGTGTTGCAGGGGTGATCCCTCTCACTCGTCCCTCTGGTGCAGGTGTTGCAGGGGTGATCCCTCACACCTGTCCCGCTTGTGCAGGTGTTGCAGGAGTGATCCCTCACGCCTGTCCCTCTGGTGCAGGTGTTGCAGGGGTGCTCCCTCACACCTGTCCCTCTGGTGCAGGTGTTGCAGGGGTGATCATTCACACGAGTTATCAACTATCGTAAGTCTTGTCGTAAGATAAGTATGAAGACCTCTTGATCATGGGGAAGAAACATAATGATTTTTTTCGTATGAATTAAAAAAGTTGCATAAAACTGTGTAACTGTGTAGGTGATGCCCGGACATGAGCGTCCGGTGTTTACGAAGTTCGTCAGTTCGAGGTCCGTTGAATGGAGGCTTTGTTGTGTTACAGACACGGACATGCCAGATGTGGCGGGGCATGAGAGGGTTTGTGTGGCTTTAAAATCATATCTTGGACACCAGAGGAAGCTCTCTCTCTCTCTCTCTCTCTCTCTCTCTCTCTCTCTCTCTCTCTCTCTCTCTCTCTCTCTCTCTCTCTCTCTCTCTCTCTCTCTCTCTCTCTCTCTGACACACACACACACAGAACTCAGCCGGGCTCTCCCTCACTCCCCTCTGACCCCTGAACCACCCCCTTCCTCTATCACAACCTCTCACTGGTAACCTGGGGCCATATATCCACTTAATTGCACCCAGGGTTCGACCTCACCACAGTCCACGACCGATCCTGGCCAGCGAAGGGTTGGTTACTAATACCATAGGTCGCAGTGAACTGAATGCGAAAGTTGGGGTTCGACCAGACGACAAGGACCTCCCCCATCACCCCCCAGGTGTCAGGATAGACTGAGCGCTGTATGTGACATGTGATCACATACATCGACTATTACCAACGTGTATGTGATGGCATAAGTCAGGTATGGCTGCATAATCGAATATCACTAAAATCTAAGAAACGTTTGATGAACAAATTCTGGAGAGACTGCGACGGGATTGATATGGTAAGAGCGTGCAAGGCAGAGACGGGACGGTTCCTGAGGGATGAAGGATGTCTAGACACGTCGATGGTGCGGCCTGGAGAATGTGAACACATATTATGGGCGACATGGTCGATGAGACAGTTGTATTTAAGGCGATATTCGACGTAGACAACTCTGGTGTTGGATAAATCCGGTGCGAGAAGAAGCGAGGACGTAGAGTGGGGACCTCTGGGGCATCATGGTGGACAGTGAAGGTGGTGTTGAGAGAGGAAGGGCGTGGCAGACGGTGAAGGTGGTGTTGAGAGAGGAAGGGCGTGGCAGACGGTGAAGGTGGTGTTGAGAGAGGAAGGGCGTGGCAGACGGTGAAGGTGGTGTTGAGAGAGAGAGGAGGGGCGTGGTGGACAGTGGGTCTGGTTGGTGGTCGGGCAAGAATGTGCCATATCACCGTGGCTGTTTAATCTGTCGCCCGAGGCTGAGGCTGGAAAAGGTGCGATCCCCAGAGAGGTGTGTCGGGAAGGGTTAACCTGGAAGGTGTGGGAGAGGAGGTCACGACGCGTTTCTAGCTTGATCCCAAAGGCGTTGCCTTCGTCAGTAGAGCCGGGACGCAAGCGGTGTAATGGGTACTTCAGGCCGTCCGACACACGCACACAAGTCCTGATGTGAAGATGAGATTCAAGGATGCGAACACAAATGTTGACATAGGTGGTGTTCTGAAGTGGTAGGGACCTGTCACGGTGGTAGGATAATGGAAGATAAGGGTGGAGGGGGTGGTTTATGTACCTTATGGGAGGCTGAAGGGGTACCATTTATGTCCACGTACTGTATAGGGTGGGGGGGGGGGGATGAAGGGGTACCATATATGTCCACGTACCGTATGGGGTGGGGGGGGATGAAGGGGTACCATATATGTCCAGGTACCGCATGGGGTGGGGGGGGATGAAGGGGTACCATATATGTCCACGTACCGCATGGGGTGGGGGGGGGATGAAGGGGTACCATATATGTCCACGTACCGCATGGGGTGGGGGGGGGGATGAAGGGGTACCATATGTGTCCAGGTACCGCATGGGGTGGGGGGGGATGAAGGGGTACCAAATATGTCCACGTACCGTATGGTGAGGCTTAGGAGGTACCCCTTATGTCTGTGTACCGTTTGGTGAGGTAAAGCCAGGAGGTACATAGTGAAACAGGCCAAGGCTTTACATCCTTGATAAAAACTTTTCACTGCTTCTAACAACTTGCCTCCCACACCATATATTCTTAATACCTTCCACAGAGCATCTCTATCAACTCTATCATATGCCTTCTCCAGATCCATAAATGCTACATACAAATCCATTTGCTTTTCTAAGTATTTCTCACATACATTCTTCAAAGCAAACACCTGATCCACACATCCTCTACCACTTCTGAAACCACACTGCTCTTCCCCAATCTGATGCTCTGTACATGCCTTCACCCTCTCAATCAATACCCTCCCATATAATTTACCAGGAATACTCAACAAACTTATACCTCTGTAATTTGAGCACTCACTCTTATCCCCTTTGCCTTTTTACAATGGCACTATGCATGCATTCCGCCAATCCTCAGGCACCTCACCATGATCCATACATACAATGAATATCCTTACCAACCAAACAACAACACAGTCACCCCACTTTTTTTTTTTATAAATTCCACCGCAATACCTTGCCGGATTTCATCTTCTGCAAGGCTTTCACTACCTCTTCTCTCTTAACCAAACCATTCTCCCTTGACCCTCTCACTTCGCACAGTACCCCGACCAAAACACCATGTATCTGCCACTCTATCACCAAACACATTCAACAAACCTTCATAATACTTCATCATTACCTGTTATTACTTCCCCACTTGCCCCCTTCACCGATGTTCCCATTTGTTCCCTCGTCTTACACACGTTATTTACCTCCTTCCAAAACATCTTTTTATTCTCCCCAAAGTTTGATGATATTCTCCCACCCCAACTCTCATTTGCCCTCTTTTTCAACTTTGCACCTTTCTCTTGACCTTCTGCCTCTTTCTTTTACACATCTCCCAGTCATTCGCACTCCTTACCTGCAGAAGTCGTCCAAACGCCTCTCTCTTCTCTTTCACTAACAAATTTACTTATTCATTCCACCACTCACTACTCTTTCTAATCTGCCCACCTCCCACCCTTCTCATGCCACATGCCTCTCTTGCACAAGCCATCACTGCTTCCTTACATACATCCCATTCCTCACCCACTACCCTTACGTCATTTGTTCTCAACTTTTTCCACTCTGCACTCAATCTCTCCTGGTACTTCCTCACACAAATCTTCTTTCCAAGCTCACTTTCTCTCACCACTCTCTTCACTCCATTTCTCTCTTCTTTTCTGGAAACCTCTACAAATCTTCACCTTCGCCTCCACAAGATAATGATCAGACATCCCTCCAGTTGCCTCTTTCAGCACATTTACGTCTTATCAATTAACACTTAATTCAATAATGCTCTTTGACCACCTCTTCTAATCGAATACGTATACTTATGTATATTTCTCTTTTTAAACCAGGTATTCCCAATCACGTCTTTTTTCAGCACACGAATCCACAAGCTCTTCACCATTTCCATTTACAACACTGAACACCCAATGTACACCAATTATACCCTCAACTGCCATATTACTCACCTTTGCATTCAAATCACCCATCAATATAACCCGGTCTCGTGCATCAAAGCTGCTAACACACTCACTCAGCTGCTCCCAAAATACTCACCTCTCATGATCTTTCTTCTCATGCCCAGGTGCATAGGCAACAATAATCACCCATCTCTCTCCACCCACTTTCAGCTTTACCATCATCAATCTAGAATTTACGTTCTTACGCTATCACATACTCCCACAACTCCTGCTTCTGGAGTTGTGTTACTCCTTCCTTAGCTTTAGTCCTCTCACTAACCCCTGACTTTACTCCCAAGACACTCCCAAACCACTCTTCCCCTTTACCCTTGAGCTTCGTTTCACTCAGAGCCAAAACATCCAGGTTCCTTTCCTCAAACATACTACCTATCTCTACTTTTTTCTCATCTTGGTTACATCCACACACATTTAGACATCCTAATCTGAGCCTTCGAGGAGGATGAGCACTCCCCGCGTGATTCCTTCTTCTGTTTCCCCTTTTAGAAAGTTGAAGTACAAGGAGGGGAGGGTTTCTAGCCCCCCGCTCCCGTCCCCTTTAGTCGCCTTCTAATGCGTGGGAAGTATTCTTTCTTCCCTATCCCCAGGTATAGGGGAGAAAGAATATATAATGAGATGGCTTTGATTAAGGCATTGATGTACCCCTCCAGCCGGAATTACTGTTAGAAGAAAAAAAGGGGGAGGGGGAGGGGGGAGGCCCCACAAGAGAAGCACCCCCTCTACTTACATTACGAACAAGCAATTCGAAAGTAATCGATTACACCCCCCCCCCCCCACCTTCATCCCAGCTATGTCCACAGTAAGTCAAACAGCATAAAGATATCTCATAAATGACTTTGTATACAAACAGGGCTTATGAGAAACTGTGACGAGAGACATAAACACTAGTAGACCTATGTCTGGCACTCATACAGGGGTACATTTGAACGTTAGGGACACATACCCAGAGTGGGATATGTCCCAGAATGTGAGAGGTGTCCCAGGGAGTGAGAGGTGCCCCAGGGAGTGAGAGGTGTCCCAGGGAGTGAGAGGTATCCCAGGGAGTGTGAGGTGTCCCAGAGACTGAGAGATGTCCCAGGGAGAAAGAGATGTCCCAGGGAGTGAGAGGTGTCCCAGGGAGTGAGAGATGTCCCAGGGAGTGTGAGGTGTCCCAGGGAGTGAGAGGTGTCCCAGGGAGTGAGAGGTGTCCCAGGGAGTGAGTGTTGTCCCAGGGAGTGAGAGGTGTCCCAGGGAGTGAGAGGTGTCACAGAGACTGAGAGATGTCCCAGGGAGAAAGTGATGTCCCAGGGAGTGAGTGTTGTCCCAGGGAGTGAGTGTTGTCCCAGGGAGTGAGTGTTGTCCCAGGGAGTGAGAGGTGTCCCAGAGACTGAGAGATGTCCCAGGGAGAAAGTGATGTCCCAGGGAGTGAGTGTTGTCCCAGGGAGTGAGTGTTGTCCCAGGGAGTGAGAGGTGTCCCAGGGAGTGAGAGGTGTCCCAGAGACTGAGAGATGTCCCAGGGAGAAAGTGATGTCCCAGGGAGTGAGTGTTGTCCCAGGGAGTGAGTGTTGTCCCAGGGAGTGAGAGGTGTCCCAGGGAGTGAGAGGTGTCCCAGAGACTGAGAGATGTCCCAGGGAGAAAGTGATGTCCCAGGGAGTGAGTGTTGTCCCAGGGAGTGAGTGTTGTCCCAGGGAGTGAGAGGTGTCCCAGGGAGTGAGAGGTGTCCCAGGGAGTGAGAGGTGTCCCAGGGAGTGAGAGGTGTCCCAGGGAGTGAGTGTTGTCCCAGGGAGTGAGTGTTGTCCCAGGGAGTGAGAGGTGTCCCAGGGAGTGAGTGGTGTCCCAGGGAGTGAGTGTTGTCCCAGGGAGTGAGAGGTGTCCCAGGGAGTGAGTGGTGTCCCAGGGAGTGAGAGGTGTCCCAGGGAGTGAGAGGTGTCCCAGGGAGTGAGTGTTGTCCCAGGGAGTGAGTGTTGTCCCAGGGAGTGAGTGTTGTCCCAGGGAGTGAGAGGTGTCCCAGGGAGTGAGTGTTGTCCCAGGGAGTGAGAGGTGTCCCAGGGAGTGAGTGTTGTCCCAGGGAGTGAGTGTTGTCCCAGGGAGTGAGTGTTGTCCCAGGGAGTGAGAGGTGTCCCAGGGAGTGAGAGGTGTCCCAGGGAGAAAGTGATGTCCCAGGGAGTGAGTGTTGTCCCAGGGAGTGAGTGTTGTCCCAGGGAGTGAGAGGTGTCCCAGGGAGTGAGAGGTGTCCCAGGGACTGAGAGTTGTCCCAGGGAGAAAGTGATGTCCCAGGGAGTGAGTGTTGTCCCAGGGAGTGAGTGTTGTCCCAGGGAGTGAGAGGTGTCCCAGGGAGTGAGAGGTGTCCCAGAGACTGAGAGATGTCCCAGGGAGAAAGTGATGTCCCAGGGAGTGAGTGTTGTCCCAGGGAGTGAGTGTTGTCCCAGGGAGTGAGAGGTGTCCCAGGGAGTGAGAGGTGTCCAGGGAGTGAGAGGTGTCCCAGGGAGTGAGTGTTGTCCCAGGGAGTGAGTGTTGTCCCAGGGAGTGAGAGGTGTCCCAGGGAGTGAGAGGTGTCCCAGGGAGTGAGAGGTGTCCCAGGGAGTGAGTGTTGTCCCAGGGAGTGAGAGGTGTCCCAGGGAGTGAGAGGTGTCCCAGGGAGTGAGTGGTGTCCCAGGGAGTGAGTGTTGTCCCAGGGAGTGAGAGGTGTCCCAGGGAGTGAGAGGTGTCCCAGGGAGTGAGTGTTGTCCCAGGGAGTGAGTGTTGTCCCAGGGAGTGAGAGGTGTCCCAGGGAGTGAGAGGTGTCCCAGGGAGTGAGAGGTGTCCCAGGGAGTGAGTGTGTCCCAGGGAGTGAGTGGTGTCCCAGGGAGTGAGTGTTGTCCCAGGGAGTGAGAGGTGTCCCAGGGAGTGAGTGTTGTCCCAGGGAGTGAGTGTTGTCCCAGGGAGTGAGTGTTGTCCCAGGGAGTGAGTGGTGTCCCAGGGAGTGAGTGTTGTCCCAGGGAGTGAGTGTTGTCCCAGGGAGTGAGAGGTGTCCCAGGGAGTGAGAGGTGTCCCAGGGAGTGAGTGTTGTCCCAGGGAGTGAGAGGTGTCCCAGGGAGTGAGAGGTGTCCCAGGGAGTGAGTGTTGTCCAGGGAGTGAGTGTTTGTCCCAGGGAGTGAGTGTTGTCCCAGGGAGTGAGGAGGTGCCCAGGGAGTGAGGTTCAGGGGGTGAGAGGGTGTCCAGGGAGTGAGTGTTGTCCCAGGGAGTGAGTGTTGTCCCAGGGAGTGAGAGGGGTGTCGCAGGGAGTGAGAGGTGTCCCAGGGAGTGAGTGTTGTCCGCAAGGGAGTGATGAGGTGTCCCAGGGAGTGGAGTGTTTGTCCCAAGGGAGTGAGTGTTGTCCAGGGAGGTGAGTGGTGTCCTGGGAGTGAGTGGTGTCCCATGGGAGTTGAGTGGTGTCCCAGGGAGTGAGTGTTGTCCCAGGGAGTGAGTGGTGTCCCAGGGAGTGAGAGGTGTCCCAGGGAGTGAGTGTTGTCCCAGGGAGTGAGTGTTGTCCCAGGGAGTGAGAGGTGTCCCAGGGAGTGAGAGGTGTCCCAGGGAGTGAGTGTTGTCCCAGGGAGTGAGTGTTGTCCCAGGGAGTGAGTGTTGTCCCAGGGAGTGAGTGTTGTCCCAGGGAGTGAGAGGTGTCCCAGGGAGTGAGAGGTGTCCCAAGGAGTGAGAGGTGTCCCAGGGAGTGAGAGGTGTCCCAGGGAGTGAGAGATATACTAGAATGTGACGCAGTTCCTGTTACTTCCACCAACAGCCAGACTAACCAGCGTTATTCTCCCTGACGTGAACATAGTTAACATTTAACATCATCTACAGTACTGGGAAGAAAAGAAACCACTGTTAACATTGAAATATAACATGTTAAAACTCAGGAACACATCTCCTCCTCCAACCAACCTTACAATACATTTGGCCTCTCTCTTTCCCCCACCACGACCGTTCGTCCAATACACGTATAGTCGCACCGTAACTCCACAGGGTCTGTGCCACACCGTCAGTCCTCAGGGTCTGTGCCGCACCGTCAGTCCTCAGGGTCTGTGCCGCACCATCAGTCCTCAGGGTCTGTGCCGCACCGTCAGTCCTCAGGGTCTGTGCCGCACCATCAGTCCTCAGGGTCTGTGCCGCACCGTCAGTCCTCAGGGCCTGTGTCGCACCATCAGTCCTCAGGGTCTGTACTACATCGTTAGTCCACATGGTCTGTGCTACACCGTCAGTCCACATGGTCTTTGTCGCACCGTCAGTCCATATGGTCTGTGCCGCACCGTCAGTCCTCAGGGTCTGTGCCACACCGTCAGTCCTCAGGGTCTGTGCCGCACCGTCAGTCCTCAGGGTCTGTGCCGCACCGTCAGTCCTCAGGGTCTGTGCTACACCGTTAGTCCACATGGTCTGTGCCGCACCGTCAGTCCTCAGGGTCTGTCACACCGTCAGTCCTCAGGATCTGTGCCACATCATCAGTTCTCAGGGTCTGTGCCGCATCATCAGTTCTTAGCGTCTGTGCCATATCATTAGTTCTCAGGGTCTGTGCTACACCAGTCCCCCAAGGCCTGTGCCGCATCATCAGTTCTTAGCGTCTGTGCCATATCATTAGTTCTCAGGGTCTGTGCTACACCAGTCCCCCAAGGCCTGTGCCGCATCATCAGCCCTCAGGGTCTGTGCCACATCATCAGTTCTCAGGATCTATGCCACATCATCAGTTCTCAGGTTCTGTGCCAAATCAGTAGTCCTCCCGGTCTGTGCCATATCATTAGTCGTCAGGGTGCCACATCATCAGTCCTCAGGGTCTGTGCCACATCATCAGTCCTCAGGGTCTGTGTCACATCACTAGTCCTCAGGGTCTGTGACACATCAGTCCTCAGGGTCTGTTCCACACCGTCAGTCCTCAGGGTCTGTGCTACACCACATCATCAGTCCTCCGGGTCTGTGCCACACCGTCAGTCCACATGGTCTTTGTCGCACCGTCAGTCCATATGGTCTGTGCCGCACCGTCAGTCCTCAGGGTCTGTGCTACACCACATCATCAGTCCTCCGGGTCTGTGCGACATCATTAGTCGTCAGGGTGCCACATCATCAGTCCTCAGGGTCTGTGCCACATCATCAGTCCTCAGGGTCTGTGCCACATCATCAGTCCTCAGGATCTGTGCCACATCATCAGTCCTCAGGGTCTGTGCCACATCATCACTCCTTAAGGTCTGTGTCACATCATCAGTCCTCAGTGTCTGTGGCACATCATCAGTCCTCAGGGTCTGCGCCACACCGTCAATCGTCAACGGTCTGTGCTACACCATCAGTCGACAGGGTTTGTGCCACATCAGCAGTGGTCAGGGTCTGTGCCGCACCATCAGTCGTCAGGGTCTGTGCCGCACCATCAGTCGTCAGGGTCTGTGCCGCACCATCAGTCGTCAGGGTCTGTGCCGCTCACCATCAGTCGTCAGGGTCTGTGCCGCACACCATCAGTCGTCAGGGTCTGTGCCACATCATCAGTTCTCAGGGTCTGTGTCGCAGGGTCGGCGTAGAAAATTGGCGTGTTCGCGAATCCACTTGTTAGCCACTGGAAGAAACAAGAGAGGAAGTATGAGACGAATGACCCAGCTGACCCATGTTTACATCATGACCCATGTTTACATCATATCACTTCCTCGTGTCCTACGAGAACAAGTTAGCGCCAAGAACAGACGAAAAATGGCTTCACTCGCTCAGAACCAGCCTCTAGTTATGATGCGTGATGCATCGAAACCACAGCCCTCTGTCCTCCGTCAGGCCCCTCAGACTTTTTCGTGTGCGTTTCCCCTGACTGTTTCACATATCCTGGTTCAGTCCACTGACGCCACGTCGCCCCCTCTCTAGTTCACTCTATCCCATACACTTCTTGCACCGTTGCGCGTATGTTTGGGCCCAACCCCCTTCCACCTTCCCTTTGTTTCCTCCACTTCCGACATATATTCCCTGTTAGTCATCATCTCTTCACTCATACTCTCCATATATCCATACCATTTCAACAAACCTTCTTCAATTCTCTCACACTCTTTCTATTGCACTAATGTCTTATCTTGTCATTTCTTACTCGAACAAAACTCCTTTCAGCACACATTGTGCACAAACATTTCATTTCCAACACATCCACTTTCCTCTGTACTTTTTAATCTTGGGCCCACGGTTCAAGGGCATGATTATACCCACTGATCTGTCCCGCCTTAGCGAGATAACATGAGATGCGAGCAATGGCCTCCACCTCACACATTCCGCCAATATCTGTCATGTATAATGACCTGAAACCACCAGTGCCCGCCATCCACACTCGAGCCCAACAGACGACTCCGTGGGTTACCTCGACAGTTTCATTATACCTTGACTCAGACCACAGGTGTAAGACGCACGAACACGGACCATGCATTCCACACACAAAGTACAATCCCTTTCACCGTTGTCCAAGACCGATTCGTCCCAAGGCTCAGCGTCTAACAGTCAGTATCTGTTTAGCTACTGACTTCCCACCCCAGGAGCCCATTCTGTCTTTATGAAGCCCCCAGCAGCGATCAGTAAGTCGGCCACTTCCACCGGGTGAAACCACAGGTCATGAAATGAAGTCATGTACGTTCATGAGAGGAAAGTGTATGGTAGTTGAGTCGTACATTTTCGGTGTCTTCGAGAATGGTAGCAAGATCGTGGGTACGAGGGATCTTAGGATACAGCGAGACGGAGCTACAGGGATGGGCGAGGTTCAGAGCGCAGACGAAAAAGTGCGACTCTTGTGTGTCTAGAGAGTATGACTTGGATGGATATATGTGTGATGGTGTGGAGTTCAAAACTGATCTCGGAAGGCGATGGCTTGCCAGGGTATTTCAGTGT
The DNA here is from genome assembly GCF_036320965.1 of Panulirus ornatus. Classification (NCBI taxonomy): domain Eukaryota; kingdom Metazoa; phylum Arthropoda; class Malacostraca; order Decapoda; family Palinuridae; genus Panulirus; species Panulirus ornatus. Next base: position 47,159,186 of record NC_092228.1, read on the forward strand.
GTAAGTGTTTCGTCAATGTTGTACATGTTGGGGATGCCGTGGGGGAGGATCTCTCTAGAGAGGTTACCGGAGCGTGAGGCAGGGATAAGCTTTTTATATCTACTTGAGAGTTGGTTATGAAATGGTTGGATGAGAATGGGTTTTGTACTGATGCACAGTCACAAGTGCCAAGTATATCAAGGTGGGACAGTAGTGGGAGGATTTTCGTTTCTTTGTGAAGCTGTTGAGTGTTTATAGTTGTTAGGCAGCCAATGATCGTCCTGTTTTGGATGCTTTCCTGGCCTGTTTTTGTGTTGACAGATTGGATGACAAGTGAGGCAGAGATTAGGGTGGAGCAGATGTTTCTCTTATCCAAGTATGTTACCAGTATATGGTCCAAGAGCGTTTAGTTTGTGTATTACTTTTGTGTTGATGTTGTTGGTGTGGGTAGAGTATGTCCAGTGTGTCATACATGATGCCAAGAATGGTTCATGTTTTGCTCAATGGGAGGCGCTGTCCACGCGAGGTGCCTCCAGGTTGCTCGCTGGACTCGCGTCTGTATTGGGTTAAGAGTAACAGAAGACTTCCTATGAGATGCGGATTTTCTGCTCTGAGGTTAAGTATTGTTCCAGTTGTGAGATGTTGTGTGGGTTGTTGTTTACGTAGTGTAATGGAGTTGTCATGTGACTATAAAGTTGTCCATATATGAGCGCAGTTTCTTCCCTTGGTCAACATAGGTGATGGAAGTCATGGTGGCAGAGACTGAAGAAAACTGGAGAAAGAACTGCTCCCTTGGGAACACCATTACAAGGAAGTGTTTTAGGAGTGACTCCAGTTATGGAAGAGTCCAACCTCATTTTGCCATTGTTTTATGGTGTCAGGTGTCCTTTTGTGAGAGGAAGTGTTGGGGGACAGTGTCAAATGCTTTGTTGACATCTACTGCCACTTATACTGTGCGGGAGAGGGGTTGTACTTGGTTGAAGCCGTGCAGATACACTGTGTGATCAGGTCGGAGTATAGCATGGTGATGGAGTGGTTGGGTTTAAAGCCATAATATATGGGTGAGAGTTGGATATTTTGCTGGATTCTGCAGCTGGGTCAGTTTATCCCAAGTGTAGTTACTGAGGAGAGAAGTTTGTATATGACGGTAGGAGGGAGAAGAGTTGGATGATTTGGAAGATTTCAGATCTGGCACTATGTAGGCAAGTTTCAGATGTTTGCACTTTTGTTGTGTAGCAAGGAAAGGCTGACAATAAAGATAAGAGCTTGGATTGCAACAAGGATTAAAGTTTTTCTTTAAAAGTCTGCTATATTATCTTGGTCTATGACGGATCTCTTTATGGTTTTAATTGCAGTGTATGTGCCAGTGAGGGTGAGGGATGGGTGGATGAATATGATTTAGGTATTTGATGTGTATCTGTGTGTCTCACTCCGGGGAAGGAATGCCCCTAGACTGGGTGGGAAATGCTTCCCATGTGGAGGCTGTGAGTGTGTGTGAGAAAGAGGCGCAGCTTTTGCCACCTTGCGCCACAGTCAGGTGCTTTACATATTACGATTCATCTGTGTTGAGGGAGAGAGTGCTACTCTACTGTTATTTCCTCTGTGATTTAGGTTCACACCAGCAGTTACAATATGGATTGGATCTGTGATTTCTGCTGGTAATGATGGCTGGCCATTGAAGTGGTTTCGCTAGTTTACCAGGTCTGCAGCTTGTTGGAAGGTTAGTATTCCAGGTCTGCAGCTTGTTGGAAGGTTAGTATTCCAGGTCTGCAGTTTGTTGGAAGGTTAGTTTACCAGGTCTGCAGGTTGTTGGAAGGTTAGTATTCCAGGTCTGCAGTTTGTTGGAAGGTTAGTTTACCAGGTCTGCAGCTTGTTGGAAGGTTAGTATTCCAGGTCTGCAGCTTGTTGGAAGGTTAGTTTACCAGGTCTGCAGCTTGTTGGAAGGTTAGTATTCCAGGTCTGCAGTTTGTTGGAAGGTTAGTTTACCAGGTCTGCAGGTTGTTGGAAGGTTAGTATTCCAGGTCTGCAGCTTGTTGGAAGGTTAGTTTACCAGGTCTGCAGCTTGTTGGAAAGTTAGTTTACCAGGTCTGCAGATTCTTGGAAGGTTAGTTTACCAAGTCTGCAGCTTGTTGGAAGGTATACCAGGTCTGCAGCATGCTGGAAGGTTAGTTTACCAGGTCTGCAGTTTGTTGGAAGGTTAGTTTACCAGGTCTGCAGCTTGTTGGAAGGTTAGTTTACCAGGTCTGCAGCATGCTGGAAGGTTAGTTTACCAGGTCTGCAGCTTGTTGGAAGGTTAGTTTACCAGGTCTGCAGCTTGTTGGAAGGTTAGTTTACCAGGTCTGCAGTTTGTTGGAAGGTTAGTTTACCAGGTCTGCAGCTTGTTGGAAGGTTAGTTTACCAGGTCTGCAGTTTGTTGGAAGGTTAGTTTACCAGGTCTGCAGCTTGCTGGAAGGTTAGTTTACAAGGTCTGCAGCTAGTTGGAAGGTTAGTTTACCAAGTCTGCAGCTTGTTGGAAAGTTAGTTTACCAGGTCTGCAGATTCTTGGAAGGTTAGTTTACCAAGTCTGCAGCTTGTTGGAAGGTATACCAGGTCTGCAGCATGCTGGAAGGTTAGTTTACCAGGTCTGCAGTTTGTTGGAAGGTTAGTTTACCAGGTCTGCAGCTTGTTGGAAGGTTAGTTTACCAGGTCTGCAGCTTGTTGGAGGTTGTTTACCAGGTTCAGTTTGGAGGGTTTTGTGTTACCAGGTCTGCGCTGTTGGAGGTTGTTTACCAGTTGCAGCTTGGTTGGAAGGTTGTTTACCAGGTGGTGTCTTGGGAGGTTAGTTTCAGTCTGCAGTTGTTGGGATGGTTCAGTTTACCAGGTTGAGTGTTGGAGGTTGTCAGTACCAGGTGTTTAGGCAGGGTTGTTGCAGTTAAGTTGTTAGGAGGTCTTGCAGTACGTGTGTTGGAGGGTTGTTACCAGGTTGTTGTTGGGTGGTCAGTTTACCAGGTGTGTTAAGGTTTTGGGTGCAGTTTACCAGGTGTCGTTTTGGAGGGTTGTTTTCGTTACACAAGTGGTTATTGGTTCCTTGTGGTGTTTCAGGTACCTTGTGGTGTTTTGGTTTCCTTGTGGTTTCGTTTCCTTGTGGTGTTTTGGTTTCCTTGTGGTGTTTCGTTTACCTTGTGGTGTTTCGGTTACCTTTGGTGTTTCGTTTACCTTGTGGTATTATTGGTGCTCACTGTGTGTTAGGGTGGTGCGCACTTGTGTTGGTAGTTGTGCGTCTTACTGTGTGAAGGTTTCGTTTACCTTGTGGTTGATGTTGGTTCCGTTAGGTGTGTTTAGTGGGTTCGCTGTCAGTATACAGGTTTCCTTGTGGGTTTGTGGTACACTGTGTGTTAGGGGTTGTCGTACACAGTGTGTTAGGTGGTTGTGCGTTACCTGGTGTGTTAGAGGTTGGTGCAGTACAGGTGTGTTATGAGGGTCTGCAGTACACAGGTGTGTTAGTGGGTTGGTGTCCAGGTGTTGTTTGGGGTGTTTGCGTATACCTGTGTGTTTAGGAGGGTGGTGCGTTACACATGTGTGCTAGGATGTCGGTGATTACACAGTGTGTTAGGGGTTGTGCAGTTCCAGTGTGTTGGAGGTTGGTGCAGTACACAGGTGTGTTAGGAGGGTGTGCAGTACACAGGTGTGTTTAGGAGGTTGGTGCAGCTAACAGGTGTGTTGGAGGTTCGGTGCAGTCACCAGTGTTGTTAGTGAGGTTGGTGCGTACACAGGTGTGTTAGGAGGTTGTTGGGTAGAGTACAGGTGTGTTAGGAGGGTGGTGCGTACACAGGTGTGTTAGGAGGGTTGGTGCAGTACACAGGTGTGTTTAGGAGGGTTGGTGCAGTACACAGTGTGTTAAGGTTGGTGAGTACAAGGGTGTGTTAGGAGGGTTGGTGCAGTACACAGGTGTGTTAGGAGGGTTGGTGCAGTACACAGGTGTGTTAGGAGGGTTGGTGCAGTACACAGGTGTGTTAGGAGGGTTGGTGCAGTACACAGGTGTGTTAGGAGGGTTGGTGCAGTACACAGGTGTGTTAGGAGGGTTGGTGCAGTACACAGGTGTGTTAGGAGGGTTGGTGCAGTACACAGGTGTGTTAGGAGGGTTGGTGCAGTACACAGGTGTGTTAGGAGGGTTGGTGCAGTACACAGGTGTGTTAGGAGGGTTGGTGCAGTACACAGGTGTGTTAGGAGGTTTGGTGCAGCAAACAGGTGTGTTAGGAGGTTTGGTGCAGCAAACAGGTGTGTTAGGAGGTTTGGTGCAGCAAACAGGTGTGTTAGGAGGTTTGGTGCAGCAAACAGGTGTGTTAGGAGGTTTGGTGCAGCAAACAGGTGTGTTAGGAGGATTGGTGCAGTCACACAGGTGTGTTAGGAGGGTTGGTGCAGTCCACAGGTGTGTTAGGAGGGTTGGTGCAGTACACAGGTGTGTTAGGAGGGTTGGTGCAGTACACAGGTGTGTTAGGAGGGTTGGTGCAGTACACAGGTGTGTTAGGAGGGTTGGTGCAGTACACAGGTGTGTTAGGAGGGTTGATGCAGTACACAGGTGTGTTAGGAGGGTTGGTGCAGTACACAGGTGTGTTAGGAGGGTTGGTGCAGTACACAGGTGTGTTAGGAGGGTCGGTGCAGTACACAGGTGTGTTAGGAGGGTTGGTGCAGTACACAGGTGTGTTAGGAGGGTTGGTGCAGTACACAGGTGTGTTAGGAGGGTTGGTGCAGTACACAGGCGTGTTAGGAGGGTTGGTGCAGTACACAGGTGTGTTAGGAGGGTTGGTGCAGTACACAGGTGTGTTAGGAGGGTTGGTGCAGTACACAGGTGTGTTAGGAGGGTTGGTGCAGTACACAGGTGAAGGTTGGTGGAGTACAGAGGTGTGTTAGGAGGGTTGGTGCACCACAAAGGTGTGTTAGGAGGGTTGGAGCAGCACACAGGTGTGTTAGGAGGAGTTGGCGCGGTACATCTGCTACTCTGGCACATTTGCGTCCCAGCAACACCAGACACCTGCTACACTCACCCCACTTCTGTCCCAGCAACACAAGGCACCTGCTACACCCACCCCACTTCTGTCCCAGCAACACAAGGCACCTGCTACACTCTCCCACTTCTGTCCCAGCAACACAAGGCACCTGCTACACCCACCCCACTTCTGTCCCAGCAACACAAGACAGCCTGCTACACTCACCCCACTTCTGTCCCAGCAACACCAGACACCTGCTACACTCACCCCACTTCTGTCCCAGCAACACAAGGCACCTGCTACACTCACCCCACTTCTGTCCCAGCAACACCAGACACCTGCTACACTCACCTCACTTCTGTCCCAGCAACACCAGAACCTGCTACACTCACCCCACTTCTGTCCCAGCAACACAAGGCACCTGCTACACCCACCCCACTTCTGTCCTAGCAACACAAGACGCCTGCTACACTCACCCCACTTCTGTCCCGGCAATACCAGACACCTGCTACACTCACCCCACTTCTGTCCCAGCAACACAAGGCACCTGCTATACTCACCCCACTTCTGTCCCAGCAACACCAGACACCTGCTACACTCACCTCACTTCTGTCCCAGCAACACCAGAACCTGCTACACTCACCCCACTTCTGTCCCAGCAACACAAGGCACCTGCTATACTCTCCCAATTCTGTCCCAGCAACACAAGGCACCTGCTACACCCACCCCACTTCTGTCCTAGCAACACAAGACGCCTGCTACACTCACCCCACTTCTGTCCCGGCAATACCAGACACCTGCTACACTCACCCCACTTCTGTCCCAGCAACACAAGGCACCTGCTATACTCACCCCACTTCTGTCCCAGCAACACCAGACACCTGCTACACTCACCTCACTTCTGTCCCAGCAACACCAGAACCTGCTACACTCACCCCACTTCTGTCCCAGCAACACAAGGCACCTGCTATACTCTCCCAATTCTGTCCCAGCAACACAAGACACCTGCTATACTCACCCCACTTCTGTCCCAGCAGCACAAGACACCTGCTACACTCACCCAACTTCTGTCCCAGCAACACAAGGCACCTGCTATACTCACCCAATTCTGTCCCAGCAACACAAGACACCTGCTATACTCACCCCACTTCTGTCCCAGCAGCACAAGACACCTGCTACACTCACCCCACTTCTGTCCCAGCAACACAAGGCACCTGCTACACTCACCTCACTTCTGTCAAAAGCAACACAAGACGCCTGCTCCACTCACCCCACTTCTGTCCCAGCAACACAAGACACCTGCTACACTCACCCCACTTCTGTCCCAGCAACACAAGGCACCTGCTACACCCACCCCACTTCTGTCCCAGCAAAACAAAGCACCTGCTACACACACCCCACTTCTGTCCCAGCAACACAAGACACCTGCTACAACCACCCCACGTCGGTCCCAGCAACACAAGGCACCTGCTACACCCATCCCACTTCTGTCCCAGCAACACCAGACACCTACTACACTCACCCCACTTCTGTCCCAGCAACACAAGGCACCTGCTACACCCACCCCACTTCTGTCCTAGCAACACAAGACGCCTGCTACACTCACCCCACTTCTGTCCCGGCAATACCAGACACCTGCTACACTCACCCCACTTCTGTCCCAGCAACACAAGGCACCTGCTATACTCACCCCACTTCTGTCCCAGCAACACCAGACACCTGCTACACTCACCTCACTTCTGTCCCAGCAACACCAGAACCTGCTACACTCACCCCACTTCTGTCCTAGCAACACAAGGCACCTGCTATACTCTCCCAATTCTGTCCCAGCAACACAAGGCACCTGCTACACCCACCCCACTTCTGTCCTAGCAACACAAGACGCCTGCTACACTCACCCCACTTCTGTCCCGGCAATACCAGACACCTGCTACACTCACCCCACTTCTGTCCCAGCAACACAAGGCACCTGCTATACTCACCCCACTTCTGTCCCAGCAACACCAGACACCTGCTACACTCACCTCACTTCTGTCCCAGCAACACCAGAACCTGCTACACTCACCCCACTTCTGTCCCAGCAACACAAGGCACCTGCTATACTCTCCCAATTCTGTCCCAGCAACACAAGACACCTGCTATACTCACCCCACTTCTGTCCCAGCAGCACAAGACACCTGCTACACTCACCCAACTTCTGTCCCAGCAACACAAGGCACCTGCTATACTCACCCAATTCTGTCCCAGCAACACAAGACACCTGCTATACTCACCCCACTTCTGTCCCAGCAGCACAAGACACCTGCTACACTCACCCCACTTCTGTCCCAGCAACACAAGGCACCTGCTACACTCACCTCCACTTCTGTCAAAAGCAACACAAGACGCCTGCTACAATCACCCCACTTCTGTCCCAGCAATACCAGACACCTGCTACACTCACCCCACTTCTGTCCCAGCAACACAAGGCACCTGCTACACTCACCTCACTTCTGTCCCAGCAACACAAGACACCTGCTACACCCACCCCACTTCTGTCCCAGCAACACAAGGCACTGCTACACTCACCCCACTTCTGTCCCAGCAACACCAGACACCTGCTACACTCACCTCACTTCTGTCCCAGCAACACCAGACACCTGCTACACTCACCCCACTTCTGTCCCAGCAACACAAGGCACCTGCTATATTCACCCCACTTCTGTCCCAGCAACACAAGACACCTGCAACACTCACCCCACTACTGTCCCAGCAGCACAAGACACCTGCTACACTCACCCCACTTCTGTCCCAGCAACACTAGACACCTGCCACACTCACCCCACTTCTGTCCCAGCAACACAAGACACCTGCAACACTCACCCCACTTCTGTCCCAGCAACACAAGACACCTGCTACATTCACACCACTTCTGTCCCAGCAACACAAGACACCTGCTACACTCACCCTACTTCTGTCCCAGCAACACAAGACTCCTGCTACACTCACCCCACTTCTGTCCCACCAACACAAGACACCTGTTACACTCACCCCACTTCTGTCCCAGCAACACAAGACACCTGCTACACTCACCCCACTTATGTCCCAGCAACACAAAACACCTGTTACACTCATCCCACTTCTGTCCCAGCAACACAAGACACCTGCTACACTCATCCCACTTCTGTCCCAGCAACACAAGACACCTGCTACGCTCACCCCACTTCTGTCCCAGCAACACAAGACACCTGCTACACTCACCCCACTTCTGTCCCAGCAACACAAGACACCTGCTACACTCATCCCACTTCTGTCCCAGCAACACTAGACGCCTGCTACGCTCACCCCACTTCTGTCCCAGCAACACAAGACACCTGCTACACTCACCCCACTTCTGTCCCACCAACACAAGACACCTGCTACACTCACTCCACTTCTGTCCCAGCAACACAAGACACCTGCTACACTCATCCCACTCCTGTCCCAGCAACACAAGGCACCTGCTACACCCACCCCACTTCTGTCCCAGCAACACAAGGCACCTGCTACACTCATCCCACCTCTGTCCCAGCAACACAAGACATGCTACACTCACCCCACTTCTGTCCCAGCAACACAAGGCGCCTGCTACACCCACCTCACTTCTGTCCCAGCAACACAAGACACCTGGTACACTCACCCCACTTCTGTCCCACCAACACAAGACACCTGCTACACTCACCCCACTTCTGTCCCACCAACACAAGACACCTGCTACGCTCACCCCACTTCTGTCCCAGCAACACAAGACACCTGCTATACTCACCCCACTTCTGCCCAGCAACACAAGACACCTGCTACACTCATCCCACTTCTGTCCCAGCAACACAAGACACATGCTACGCTCACCCCACTTCTGTCCTTGCAACACAAGTCACCTGCTACACCCACCCCACTTCTGTCCCAGCAACGCAAGACACCTGCTACACTCACCCCACTTCTGTCCCAGCAACACTAGACGCCTGCTACGCTCACCCCACTTCTGTCCCAGCAACACAAGACACCTGCTACACCCATCCCACTTCTGTCAAAGCAACACAAGACACCTGCTACACTCATCCCACTTCTGTCCCAGCAACACTAGACGCCTGCTACGCTCACCCCACTTCTGTCCCAGCAACACAAGACACCTGCTACACTCACCCCACTTCTGTCCCACCAACACAAGACACCTGCTACACTCACTCCACTTCTGTCCCAGCAACACAAGACACCTGCTACACTCATCCCACTCCTGTCCCAGCAACACAAGGCACCTGCTACACCCACCCCACTTCTGTCCCAGCAACACAAGGCACCTGCTACACTCATCCCACCTCTGTCCCAGCAACACAAGACATGCTACACTCACCCCACTTCTGTCCCAGCAACACAAGGCACCTGCTACACCCACCTCACTTCTGTCCCAGCAACACAAGACACCTGGTACACTCACCCCACTTCTGTCCCACCAACACAAGACACCTGCTACACTCACCCCACTTCTGTCCCACCAACACAAGACACCTGCTACGCTCACCCCACTTCTGTCCCAGCAACACAAGACACCTGCTATACTCACCCCACTTCTGCCCAGCAACACAAGACACCTGCTACACTCATCCCACTTCTGTCCCAGCAACACAAGACACATGCTACGCTCACCCCACTTCTGTCCTTGCAACACAAGTCACCTGCTACACCCACCCCACTTCTGTCCCAGCAACACAAGACACCTGCTACACTCACCCCACTTCTGTCCCAGCAACACTAGACGCCTGCTACGCTCACCCCACTTCTGTCCCAGCAACACAAGACACCTGCTACACCCACCCCACTTCCGTCCCAGCAACACAAGACACCTGCTACAACCACCCCACTTCTGTCCCAGCAACACTAGACGCCTGCTACGCTCACCCCACTTCTGTCCCAGCAACACAAGACACCTGCTACACTCACCCCACTTCTGTCCCAGCAACACAAGACACCTGCTACACTCACCCCACTTCTGTCCCAGCAACACAGGGCAGCCACCGTGTAGCGCCCGGCTCTCGTAGTCTCCGTTCCTCTTCAGGTTGTACCAGAAGGCAGCGGCGCCCTTTACTGGTGCCACGGAGACCCCAACTTCAGGGAAGGCAGTCCTGCCCCCAGCCTGCACGTCCGACAACTGTGGAACAATTTGAGATCAATTTCTTTTATTGGCTTTATCAGTGCGCGCCTGGCATGCATATCTAAACCTTGAGCTGGTATGAGTTAAAGCATGAAGAACTGGTCACAATTCGGCCTTTACACTGCTACTGTGAATGACATGTGTCGGGAATTATCTTAAATATACACAGGTGATAAAGGAAGAGGTTAGGAATCAGTACGAGGAAAGGGTTATTACTTTACCCTTACGACGACTTCAGTACAAAAACTTCTACCAATCTTCTCTCACACATTGATATTACAAACGGTCTCACCAGTTTGGTTAGGCAAGGTTAGGTTAGGTAAGGTAGGCTAGGCAAGGCAATGTTAGGTTAGGTTAGGTTAGGTAAGGTAGGCTAGGCAAGGCAATGTTAGGTTAAGTTAGGTTAGGTTAGGTAAGGTAGGCTAGGCAAGGCAATGTTAGGTTAGGTTAGGTTAGGTTAGGTAAGGTAGGCTAGGCAAGGCAATGTTAGGTTAGGTTAGGTTAGGTTAGGTAAGGTAGGCTAGGCAAGGCAATGTTAGGTTAGGTTAGGTTAGGTAGCTAGGCTAGGCAAGGCAATGTTGGGTTAGGTAAGGTAGGCAGGCAAAGCAATGTTAGGTTAGGTTAGGTTAGATTAGTTAAGCTAGGCTAGGCAAGGCAATGTTAGGTTAGGTTAGGTTAGGTTAGGTTAGGTTAGGTTAGGTCAGGTTAGGCTAGGCAAAGGTAGGATAAGCTTGGTAGGCAAAATTATTTTAGCTAGGTTAGATTAGATTAGGTTAAGCTAAGTTAGGTTAGGAAAGGTTAAGTTAGATTATGCAAAATGAGGTTAGGCTAGGTTAGTTTAGGTTAGGTAAGCTAGGCAAGGCAAGGCAATGTTAGATCAGGTTAGGTTAGGTTAAGTTAGATTAGGTAAGCTAGGCTAGGCAAGGCAATGTTAGGTTAGGTTAAGTTAGGTTAGGTTAGGTCAGGTTAGGCTAGGCAAAGTTTGGATAAGCTTGGTAGGCAAAACTGTTTTAGCTAGGTTAGATTAGATTAGGTTAAGCTAAGTTAGGTTAGGAAAGGTTAAGTTAGATTATGCAAAATGAGGTTAGGTTAGGTAGCTAGGCTAGGCAAGGCAATTTTAGGTTAGGTAAGTTAGGCTAGGCAAGGCAACGTTAGGTTAGGTTAGGTTAGATTAGGTAAGGTAGGCTAGGCAAGGCAATGTTAGGTTAGGTTAGATTAGGTAAGCTAGGCTAGGCAAGGCAATGTTATGTTAGGTTAGGTTAGGCAAAGTTTGGATAAGCTTGGTAGGCAAAATTGTTTTAGCTAGGTTAGATTAGATTAGGTTAAGCAAAGTTAGGTTAGGAAAGGTTAAGTTGGATTATGCAAAATGAGGTTAAGTTAGGTTAGGTTAGGTAAGCTAGGCTAGGCAAGGCAATGTTAGGTTAGGTTAGGTAAGTTAGGCTAGGCAAGGCAACGTTAGGTTAGGTTAGGTTAGATTAGGTAAGGTAGGCTGGGCAAGGCAATGTTATGTTAGGTTAGGTTAGGCAAAGCTTGGATAAGTTTGGTAGGCAAAATTATTTTAGCTAGGTTAGATTAGATTACGTTAAGCTAAGTTAGGTTAGGAAAGGTTAAGTTAGATTATGCAAAATGAGGTTATGTTAGGTTAGACTGGGTCTAGCAAAGCTCGGTTACGATAGGTTAGGTAAGCTAAGTTAGGCAACGTAAGGCTAGGTTAGGTTACGTCAGGTTAGCTAAGGTGGTTAGGTTAAGCTAGTTTAAGGCTAGGCTAGGTTAGGTCAGGTTAGGTTAGGCTAGCTAGCTAGGCTAGGCTAGGCAAGGCAATGCAAGGGGCTAGGCTAGGTTACGTCATGTTAGGTTAGGCTAGTTAGCTAGGCTAGGCTCGGCAAGGCAATGCAAGGGTAGGTTACGTCAAGTTAAGTTAGGCTAGCTAGGCTAGGCTAGGCTAGGCAAGGCAATGCAAGGGTAGGTTACGTCAAGTCAGGCTAGCTAGGCTAGGCTAGGCAAGGCAATGCTAGGTTAGGTTACGTCAGGTTCGGTTGAAGTATTTTGAATATCATGTATTTTCCCAGAGCAGATTCACAACTGGTGTTAGTAAAGTCAGTAAAAAAGCATGTCTCTCTCTCTCTCTCTCTCTCTCTCTCTCTCTCTCTCTCTCTCTCTCTCTCTCTCTCTCTCTCTCTCTCTCTCTCTCTCTCTCAGATGGCTCCAGCAGGCAGGTGGCCGTCACCAGCTGGTGTGTATACTCACGTAGAACATCCAGGTGGCAATACGATCCCCAGATGAGAACTCGGATTCTTCACAGAAGGAGCGATTCCACTGTGGACCAGAAACACAGACACACACTGAGGACAACCTGCACCACCGCCGCTGTTCTACACTCACTCTTATACATGTACATATACGATGAGTCTTATACATGTACATATACGATGAGTCTTATACATGTACATATACGATGAGTCTTATACATGTACATATACGATGAGTCTTATACATGTACATATACGATGAGTCTTATACATGTACATATACGATGAGTCTTATACATGTACATATACGATGAGTCTTATACATGTACATATACGATGAGTCTTATACATGTACATATACAATAAGTTTTACAAATATGCATATATATATAATGAGTCTTATGAACATGCATATACAATGAGTCTTACAGATGTACTTATACAGTGAATCCTATAGATGTACATATACAATGAGTCTTATGAATATGCATATACGATGAGTCTTATGAATATGCATATACAATCTTATAAATATGCATATACAATGAGTCGTACACAAATGCATATACGACGAGCCTTATAAATATGCATATACGATGAGTCTTGATGTGTGGATCAGGTGTTTGCGTTGAAGAATGTATGTGAGAAATACGTAGAAAAACAAATGGATTTGAATGTAACATTTATGGATCTGGAGAAAATATATGATAGGGTTGATAGAGATGCTTTGTGGAGGGTTTTAAGAGTATATGGGGTGGAGGGTAAGTTGCTAGAAGCAGTAATATGTTTTTATCGAGGATGTAAGGCATGTGTACGTGTAGGAAGAGAGGAAAGTGATTGGTTCTCAGTGAATGTCGGTTTGCGGCAGGGGTGTGTGATGTCTCCATGGTTGTTTAATTTGTTTATGGATGGGGTTGTTATGGAGGTGAATTCAAGAGTTTTTGAGAGAGGGGCAAGTATGCAGTCTGTTGTGGATGAGAGAGCTTGGGAAGTGAGTCGGTTGTTGTTCGCCAATGAGACATCGCTGGTGGCTGATTCGGGTAAGAAATTCCAGAAGCTGGTGACTGAGTTTGGTAAAGTGTGTGAAAAGAGATAGTTAAGCGTAAATGTGAATAAGAGCAAGGTTATTAGGTACAGTAGGGTTGAGGGACAAGTCAGTTGCGAGGTAAGTTTGAATGAAGAAAAACTGGAGGAAGTGAAGTGTTTTAGATATCTGGGAGTGGATTTGGCAGCGGATGGAACCATGGAAGCGGAAGTGAGTCACAGGATGGGTAAGGGGGCGAAGGTTCTGGGAGCGATTAAGAATGTGTGGAAGTCGAGAACACTATCTCGGAAAGCAAAAATGGGTAAGTTTGAAGGAATAGTGGTTCCAACAATGTTATATGGTTATGAAGCGTGGGCTATAGATAGGGTTGTACAGAGGAGGGTGGATGTGCTGAATGAGATGTTTGAGGACAATATGTGGTGTGAGGTGGTTTGATCGAGTAAGTAATAATAGGGTAAGAAAGATGTGTTGTAATAAAAAGAATGTGGCTGAGAGAAACAGAAGAGGGGGTATTTAAATTGTTTGGGTGAATGGAAAGAGAGGAAAAATTGACAAAGAGGATATATGTGTCAGAAATGAAGGGAAGAAGAAGAAGCGTGAGACCAAATTGGAGGTAGAAGGATGGAGTGAAAAAGATTTTGAGTGATCGGGGCCTGAACATGAAGGAGGGTGAAAGGCGTGCAAGGAATAGAGTGAATTGGCTCGATGTAGTATACCGGGGTCGACGTGCTGTCAATGGATTGAAACAGGGCATGTGAAGCGTCTGGGATAAACCATGGAGTTTTCTGGGGTCTGCATGTGGGAAGGGAGCTGTAGTTTCGGTGCATTACACATGACAGCTATGTATATACATGTGTATGTGGGTGAGTTAGGCCATAACTCGTCGGTTTTCCTCGTGCTACCTCGCAAATGCGGGAGGCAGCGACAAAGCATAATCAAAAAATAAAAAAGATCATATATATATATATATATATATATATATATATATATATATATATATATATATATATATATATATATATTGTCCCTGGGATAGGGGATTAAGAATACTTCCCACGTATTCCCTGCGTGTCGTAGAAGGCGACTAAAAGGGGAGGGGGCGGGGGGCTGGAAATCCTCCCCTCTCGTCTTTTTTTTTTAATTTTCCAAAAGAAGGAACAGAGGGGGCCAGGTGAGGATATTCCAAAAAAGGCCCAGTCCTCTGTTCTAAACGCAACCTCGCTAACGCGGGAAATGGCGAATAGTTTAGAAGATATATATATATATATATATATATATATATATATATATATATATATATATATATATATATATATATATATATATATATATATATATATAGATGCTCTATGGAAGGTACTAAGAATGTATGGTGTGGGAGGTAAGTTGTTAGAAGCAGTGAAAAGTTTTTATCGAGGATGTAAGGCATGTGTACGTGTAGGAAGAGAGGAAAGTGATTGGTTCTCAGTGACTGTAGGTTTGCGGCGGGTGTGCGTGGTGTCTCCATGATTGTTTAATTTGTTTATGGAAGGGGTTGTTAGGAGGGTGAATGCAAGAGTTTTGGAAAGAGGGGCAAGTATGCAGTCTGTTGGGGATGAGAGAGCTTGGGAAGTGAGTCAGTTGTTGTTCGCTGATGATACAGCGCTGGTGGCTGATTCATGTGAGAAACTGCAGAAGCTGGTGACTGAGTTTGGTAAAGTGTGTGAAATAAGAAAGTTAAGAGTAAATGTGAATAAGAGCAAGGTTATTAGGAACAGTAGGGTTGAGGGTCAAGTCAACGGGGAGGTAAGTTTGAACGGAGAAAAACTGGAGGAAGTAAAGTGTTTTAGATATCAGGGAGTGGATCTGGCAGCGGATGGAACCATCGAAGCGGAAGTGAATCATAGAGTGCGGGAGGGGGCGAAAATCCTGGGAGCCTTGAAGAATGTGTGGAAGTCGAGAACATTATCTCGGAAAGCAAAAATGGGTATGTTTGAAGGAATAGTGGTTCCAACAATGTTGTATGGTTGCGAGGCGTGGGCTATGGATAGAGTTGTGCGCAGGAGGGTGGATGTGGTGGAAATGAGATGTTTGAGGACAATATGTGGTGTGAGGTGGTTTGATCGAGTAATTAATGTAAGAGTAAGAGAGATGTGTGGAAATAAAAAGAGCGTGGTTGAGAGAGCAGAAGATGGTGTTCTGAAATGGTTTGGGCACATGGAAAGAATGAGTGAGGAAAGATTGACCAGGAGGATATATGTGTCGGAGGTGGAGGGAACGAGGAGAAGTCGGAGACTAAATTGGAGGTGGAAAGATGGAGTGAAAAAGATTTTGAGTGATCGGGGCCTGAACATGCAGGAGGGTGAGAGGCGGGCAAGGAACAGAGTGAATTGGAACGATGTGGTATACCGTGTCGACGTGCTGTCAATGGATGGAATCAGGGCATGTGAAGCGTCTAGGGTAAACCATGGAAAGTTCTGTGGGGCCTGGATGTGGAAAGGGAGCTGTGGTATCGGGCATTATTACATGACAGCTAGAAACTCAGTGTGAACGAATGGGACCTTTGTTGTCTTTTCCGAGCGCTACCTCACACACATGAGGGGGGAGGGAGATGTTATTCCATGTGTGGCGAGGTGGCGATGGGAATAAATAAAGGCAGACAGTATGAATTATGTACATGTGTATATATGTATATATCTGTGTGTGTATATATATGTGTACATTGAGAAGTATAGGTATGTATATTTGCGTGTGTGGACGTGTATGTATATACATGTGTATGTGGGTGGGTTGGGCCATTTCTTTCGTCTGTGTCCTTGCGCTACCTCGCAGACGCGGGAGACAGCGACAAAGCAAAATAAATAGTGGTGATGTGAGAAGGAGATGGAGTGAGTATTTTGAAAGTTTGTTGAATGTGTTTGATGATAGAGTGGCAGATATAGGGTGTTTTGGTCGAGGTGGTGTGCAAAGTGAGAGGGTTAGGGAAAATGATTTGGTAAACAGAGAAGAGGTAGTGAAAGCTTTGCGGAAGATGAAAGCCGGAAAAGGCAGCAGGTTTGGATGGTATTGCAGTGGAATTTATTAAAAAAGGGGGTGACTGTATTGTTGACTGGTTGGTAAGGTTATTTAATGTATGTATGACTCATGGTGAGGTGCCTGAGGATTGGCGGAATGCGTGCATAGTGCCATTGTACAAAGGCAAAGGGGATAAGAGTGAGTGCTCAAATTACAGAGGTATAAGTCTGTTGAGTATTCCTGGTAAATTATATGGGAGGGTATTGATTGAGAGGGTGAAGGCATGTACAGAGCATCAGATTGGGGAAGAGCAGTGTGGTTTCAGAAGTGGTAGAGGATGTGTGGATCAGGTGTTTGATCCTTCCCTCTCATTATTTTTTCTACTTTTCCAAAAGAAGGAACAGAGAATGGGGCCTGGTGAGGATATTCCCTAAAAGGCCCAGTCCTCTGTTCTTAACGCTACCTCGCTAATGCGGGAAATGGCGAATAGTATGAAAGAAAGAAAGATATATATATATATATATATATATATATATATATATATATATATATATATATATATATATATATATATATATATATATATATGTATATATATATATATATATATATATATATATATATATATATATATATATATATATATATATATATATATATATATATATATATATATATGTATATATATATATATATATATATATATATATATATATATATATATATATATATATATATATATATATATATATATATCATCCCTGGGGATAGGGGATTAAGAATGCTTCCCACGTATTCCCTGCGTGTCGTAGAAGGCGACTAAAAGGGGAGGGAGCGGGGGGCTGGAAATCCTCCCCTCTCGTTTTTTTTTTTTTTTAATTTTCCAAAAGAAGGAACAGAGGGGGCCAGGTGAGGATATTCCAAAAAAGGCCCAGTCCTCTGTTCTTAACGCTACCTCGCTAACGCGGGAAATGGCGAATAGTTTGAAAAAAAAAAAAAAAAAAAAAAAAAATATATATATATATATATATATATATATATATATATATATATATATATATATATATATATATATATATATATATATATATATATATATATATATATATATATATATATATATATATATATATATATATATATCTACAAGCTCTTCACCATTTCCATTTACAACACTGAACACCCCACGTATACCAATTATTTCCTCAACTGCCACATTACTCACCTTTGCATTCAAATCGCCCATCACTATAACCCGGTCTCGTGCATCAAAACCACTAACACACTCATTCAGCTGCTCCCAAAACAATTGCCTTTCATGATCCTTCTTCTCATGCCCAGGTGCATATGCATCAATAATCACCCATCTCTCTCCATCAACTTTCAGTTTTACCCATATTAATCGAGAATTTACTTTCTTACATTGTACCACATACTCCCACAACTCCTGTTTTAGGAGTACTGCTACTCCTTCCCTTGCTCTTGTCCTCTCACTAACACCAGACTTTACTCCCAAGACATTCCCAAACCACTCTTCCTCTTTACCCTTGAGCTTCGTTTCACTCAGAGCCAAAACATCCAGGTTCCTTTCCTCAAACATACTACCTATCTCTCCTTTTTTCACATCTTGGTTACATCCACACACATTTAGACACCCCAGTCAGAGCCTTCGAGGAGGATGAGCACTCCCCGCGTGACTCCTTCTTCTGTTTCCCATTTTAGAAAGTTAAAAGATACAAGGTGAAGAGCTTGTAGATTTATGTGCTGATAAAGGACTGATGATTGGGAATACCTGGTTTAAAAAGCGAGATATACATAAGTATACGTATGTAAGTAGGAGAGATGGCCAGAGAGCGTTATTGGATTACGTGTTAATTAACAGGCGCGCGAAAGAGAGACTTTTGGATGTTAATGTGCTGAGAGGTGCAACTGGAGGGATGTCTGATCATTATCTTGTGGAGGCTAAGGTGAAGATTTGTATGGGTTTTCAGAAAAGAAGAGTGAATGTTGGGGTGAAGAGGGTGGTGAGAGTAAGTGAGCTTGGGAAGGAGACTTGTGTGAGGAAATACCAGGAGAGACTGAGTACAGAATGGAAAAAGGTGAGAACAATGGAAGTAAGGGGAGTGGGGAAGGAATGGGATGTATTTAGGGAATCAGTGATGGATTGCGTAAAATATGCTTGTGGCATGAGAAGAGTGGGAGGTGGGTTGATTAGAAAGGGTAGTGAGTGGTGGGATGAAGAAGTAAGATTATTAGTTAAAGAGAAGAGAGAGGCATTTGGACGATTTTTGCAGGAAAAAAATGCAATTGAGTGGGAGATATATAAAAGAAAGAGACAGGAGGTCAAGAGAAAGGTGCAAGAGGTGAAAAAGAGGGCAAATCGAGTGTTGGGGTGAGAGAGTATCATTAAATTTTAGGGAGAATAAAAAGATGTTCTGGAAGGAGGTAAATAAAGTGCGTAAGACAAGGGAGCAAATGGGAACTTCAGTGAAGGGCGCAAATGGGGAGGTGATAACAAGTAGTGGTGATGTGAGAAGGAGATGGAGTGAGTATTTTGAAGGTTTGTTGAATGTGTTTGATGATAGAGTGGCAGATATAGGGTGTTTTGGTCGAGGTGGTGTGCAAAGTGAGAGGGTTGGGGACAATGATTTGGTAAACAGAGAAGAGGTAGTAAAAGCTTTCCGGAAGATGAAAGCCGGCAAGGCAGCAGGTTTGGATGGTATTGCAGTGGAATTTATTAAAAAAGGGGGTGACTGTATTATTGACTCGTTGATAAGTTTATTTAATGTATGTATGACTCATGGTGAGGTGCCTGAGGATTGGTGGAATACGTGCATAGTGCCATTGTACAAAGGCAAAGGGGATAAGAGTGACTGCTCAAATTACAGAGGTATAAGTTTGTTGAGTATTCCTAGTAAATTATATGGGAGTGTATTGATTGAGAGGGTGAAGGCATATAGAGAGCATCAGATTGGGGAAGGGCAGTGTGGTTTCAGAAGTGGTAGAGGATGTGTGGATCAGGTGTTTGCTTTGAAGAATGTATGTGAGAAATACTTAGAAAAGCAAATGGATTTGTATGTAGCATTTATGGATCTAGAGAAGGCATATGATAGAGTTGATAGAGATGCTCTGTGGAAGGTATTAAGAATATATGGTGTGGGAGGCAAGTTGCTAGAAGCAGTGAAAAGTTTTTATCGAGGATGTAAGGCATGTGTACGTGTAGGAAGAGAGGAAAGTGATTGGTTCTCAGTGAATGTAGGTTTGCGGCAGGGGTGTGTGATATCTCCATGGCTGTTTAATTTGATTATGGATGGGGTTGTTAGGGAGGTTAATGCAAGAGTTTTGGAAAGAGGGGCAAGTATGAAGTCTGTTGGGGATGAGAGAGCTTGGGAAGGGAGTCAGTTGTTCGCTGATGATACAGCGCTGGTGGCTGATTCATGTGAGAAACTGCAGAAGCTGGTGACTGAGTTTGGTAAAGTGTGTGAAAGAAGAAAGTTAAGAGTAAATGTGAATAAGAGCAAGGTTATTAGGTACAGTAGGGTTGAGGGTCAAGTCAATTGGGAGGTAAGTTTGAATGGAGAAAAACTGGAGGAAGTAAAGTGTTTTAGATATCTGGGAGTGGATCTGGCAGCGTATGGAACCATCGAAGCGGAAGTGGATCATAGGGTGGGGGAGGGGGCGAAAATCCTGGGAGCCTTGAAGAATGTGTGGAAGTCGAGAACATTATCTCGGAAAGCAAAAATGGGTATGTTTGAAGGAATAGTGGTTCCAACAATGTTGTGTGGTTGCGAGGCGTGGGCTATGTATAGAGTTGTGCGCAGGAGGATGGATGTGCAGGAAATGAGATGTTTGAGGACAGTGTGTGAAGTGAGGTGGTTTGATTCAATCCACTGACAGCACGTCAACCCCGGTATACCACATCGATCCAATTCACTCTATTCCTTGCCCTCCTTTCACCCTCCTGCATGCTCAGGCCCCTATCACACAAAATCCTTTTCACTCCATCTTTCTACCTCCAATTTGGTCTCCCACTTCTCCTCGTTCCCTCCACCTCCTACACATATATCCTCTTGGTCAATCTTTCCTCACTCATTCTCTCCATGTGTCCAAACCATTTCAAAACACCCTCCTCTGCTCTCTCAACCACGCTCTTTTTATTTCCACACATCTCTCTTACCCTTACATTACTTACTCGATCAAACCACCTCACACCACACATTGTCCTCAAACATCTCATTTCCAGCACATCCATCCTCCTGCGCACAACTCTATCCATAGCCCACGCTTCTCAACCATACAACATTGTTGGAACCACTATTCCTTTAAACATACCCATTTTTGCTTTCCGAGATGATGTTCTCGACTTCTACACATTCTTCAAGGTTCCCAGGATTTTCGCCCCCTCCCCCACCCTATGATGTACTTCCGCTTCCATGGTTCCATCCGCTGCCAGATCCACTCCCAGATATCTAAAACACTTTACTTCCTCCAGTTTTTCTCCATTCAAACCTACCTCCCACTTGACTTGACCCTCAACCCTACTGTACCTAATAACCTTGCTCTTATTCACATTTACTCTTAACTTTCTTCTTTCACACACTTTACCAAACTCAGTCACCAGCTTCTGCAGTTTCTCACATGAATCAGCCACCAGCGCTGTATCATCAGCAAACAACAACTGACTCACTTCCCAAGCTCTCTCATCCCCAACAGACTTCATACTTGCCCCTCTTTCCAAAGCTCCTGCATTTACCTCCATACCAACCCCATCCATAAACAAATTAAACAACCATGGAGACATCAAACACCCCTGCCGCAAACCTACATTCACTGAGAACCAATCACTTTCCTCTCTCCTACACGTACACATGCCTTACATCCTCGATAAAAACTTTTCACTGCTTCTAACAACTTGCCTCCCACAACATATATTCTTAATACCTTCCACAGAGCATCTCTATCAACTCTATCATATGCATTCTCCAGATCCATAAATGCTATATACAAATCCATTTCCTTTTCTAAGTATTTCTCACATACATTCTTCAAAGCAAACACCTGATCCACACATCCTCTACCACTTCTGAAACCACACTGCTCTTCCCCAATCTGATGCTCTGTACATGCTTTCAACCTCTCACTCAATACCCTCCCATATAATTTACCAGGAATACTCAACAAACTTATACCTCTGTAATTTGAGCACTCACTCTTATCCCCTTTGCCTTTGTACAATGGCACTATGCACGCATTCCGCCAATCCTCAGGCACCTCACCATGAGTCATACATACATTAAATAACCATACCAACCAGTCAACAATACAGTCACCCCCTTTTTTAATAAATTCCACTGAAATACCATCCAAACCCGCTGCCTTGCCGGCTTTCATCTTCCGCAAAGCTTTTACTACCTCTTCTCTGTTTACCAAATCATTTTCCCTAACCCTCTCACTTTGCACACCACCTCGACCAAAACACCCTATATCTGCCACTCTATCATCAAACACATTCAACAAACCTTCAAAATACTCACTCCATCTCCTTCTCACATCACCACTACTTTTGTTTTGCCGCTGTCTCCCGTGTTTGCGAGGTAGCGCAAGGAAACACACGAAAGAAATGGCCCAACCCACCCCATACACATGTATATACATACACGTCCACACACGCAAATATACATACCCATACATCTCAATGTACACATATATATACACACACAGACATATACATATATAGAAATGCACACAATTCACACTGCCTTTATTTATTCCAATCGCCACCCCGCCACACATGGAATAACA